>NC_084614.1:22986298-23213798 GCF_033978795.1 Nerophis ophidion | reverse complement strand
TTGATGGCGCTATCTTCATTTACATGGGTATATGTCCCTTATTGGATGTGTGCTGCAGAGATACTCTGTAAACATGTAGAGTATTGTGTGGCATTGTACTTTATTTTTATGTTCATGCTAGTCTACAAAGCTCAGTTTCCACATGACATTTTAGCGTGAGCAAGTGTTTTTTTTTTTTCCAAAAATAAAAGTGCTTTGGCAAAAACAGAAAAGTATGGTTGACTCGGTAGTTTCCCACCTGTATTACGGACAAAACAAAACTTGTTGATCAACCTTAGCCATCCCCATTAGATGCCCACTTGGCGCTTTATGATAACAAAAAGGCTAAATCAGCCACTTTTTGGCAGGGGCGGGGGGGGGGGGGACAAGGGAGAGTTAGTTCCTGAATATGTACTGTAAAGTTTTGCTTTGAGGAAGAATAGCTTTCATAAACATTGGCGAGGGTGGGTCGTGTTTTTGGCCACCAAGCACATTTTTGTGACTCACTTCTCAAAACAAGAAGGACAGTGTCCGCTATCAGAGGGGATACTTATTAACATAACTGTCGATGTTGTAAAGGCTATCTTATTCATGAACAAGTTTATTGCACAACACAGCAGCCACAGAACCAATGTTGTAATAGATGTAAGGCGCAACTGCACAGACAGCATTATTCCCGCTGATGTGTTTATCAGTTAATTTAGACTTACATAAACTTCAATGATCCACAAAGGAAATTTTTCCACACAGTAGCTCAGTAGATTAACAGTACAAATGTCACATTAGCAACATTTTATAGCGCATGCAGACGTAGATAAAGCCGCTCTTGATATTTCAAATTCCGCTACTGCTGTCTTGTGAAAGTAATATTTTTAACTTATTTTTTTATGTTCATTCACAGTAAATAAACAGAAAAAAAGTGGTGTGATCGGCATATGTCAGATTATACCTTTCTTTGGCCACTAGGGCAGAAAGAATGTGCTTGCACAAACCAGAGGAAGTAATCTATAGATTTGTTTTGCTGCTGCATGCATAGCAACAAATAAATCTGATCTGAGTTCATGTGTCATAAAGAGTGAGGTGCACGTATAAAAATGATAAACATTTTTTAAAAATCACAAAAAAACAGTACTATTTTTTTTCCCGGCAAAATTGCAATAATGTCCTGCTTTTTCCTTTTAACTTAGCTTTGTCAACATTTTTTTCGTTATGAACGCCGCTAATAGCATGAAGTCCGTCAGTTAAAAAACAACTAATTTCATCAAAGTGCGATTTGCGGTCAAAAAACATTGACAGTGTTTGATTTCTGCTTTTGCATGCTCAGCAGATATCTTGTTGTGTTGGCCTTTTAATGTCAAGATGACCCACCCGCTGTCTCAATTCGGAGCATTTCACACACACACACTCGCCGCCCCACCCATCACTTATATAAGCCGACCGCTCGTGTACGTGTTGCATTTGAGGTCCAAGCAGTCGAGCTATGGCATTGGCAGGAGCCCTTCAAGGATTCGGGATTCTGATGCTGATTCTTTACAATGGACGCCTAGCAGGTAATACCATGTTCTTATTGGGTCTACGGCATGATAATTCATTTTTCTGGTTGTTTCAACACAGAAGCATCTAAAAAACTGGTCGTACCTTTCCCGCCGGCGCAGCCTACGTCCGAGAACCTAGCTGCCATTTGCCATCAAGGTCAAGGCCGTCCCAGATATCCAGACAGCATCTTCCCAAGGTCCGGGAACAGCAACCTCCGGCGCCGCGGGAAGGCTATCAACCGCCTGGAGCAGTGGTTCACTTTGTGCTGCCTTGAAGGGGGAGAGGATCCCAACGCAACCATCCTCTGCTGTACCCGACAAGCTGTGAGTCTAATGACAGAAATGAAACACAAAAAGATTAATCTTCAGATAACTTCAATGTATATTCATCTTCATCAGTGGAAACAGGCCCTGTCCAAGTTCTGTATCGAAGAGTCCAGCATCATGACTGTCCCCTACGAGTGCTGCAAGAAGCAAGGAGATGAACGTTGGGCTTGTTTTGACAGTGAGCTGCCTAACCCAGACTACAGCCCAACACCGGGCTACACCGCACCCACAATACCCGAGGAGCCTGGGTTCACTTTTGGTGAAAATTCTTGCTAAAAAGCAACAAATAAATGCTTTCAGACATAAGTCAATGAAATGTGTATGGCATGATTCCCTTGAACTGTTCCTGTTTGCATACATGTTTTGTTGATGTCTCCATAGATATGTCCACAGGAGGTCACTGTTTGTGTGGGACACGCAAAAAAAAGTTGTGTTTAAATTGAATGAAAATATGTCCCTAAAAAGCAAAATAAACTATTCAAAACGCATTCAACTTTGTCTTGGTATTGTTTTAAGTTTGTGAAATAATTAAAAGAAAATAGAGCACATCCACTGGTTAACCATTTTTCCTTCAAAACAAAAGAACGGCAGCATTCTTTGAATGGCAGAAACGCATCAAACCGAACATGCATCCGACTATTTGATGACAATGGTACTTTGCATGAATGCTGTCTTATCATGTCAGGTGATTTCATTTGATTTTCTAGCCCCCTTTACTTGTTGCGTTTAATTCTGAAAAAACGACAAACCGGACGCTGCATTCCTGTTTGGAATTGTCGGCGACCGTCAGCTACTTCCGCATTGCTTCCTTGTTTATGAACACGGTGACAGAAGACGCTTTATTACAAAATAAAGCATTTTTCATCTACAAATGATTTCAACGTTTACTGGATACATCTTCTGTCTTTAGATAGTTTCGTGCGTCCGGTAAGTTTAAAATGTTCGGCCGACAATTAACAGTGGTTTTGACAAACTGACGCAACTTGTGTCATGTATTCCAGTTTTTTTCAACCACTGTGCCGCGCGGCACACTAGATACAGTCAGGTGTGCCGTGGGAGATTATGTAATTTCACCTATTTGGGTTAAATATATTTTTTGCAAACCAGTAATTATAGTCTGCAGATGATATGTTGTTGTTGAGCAGGGGTGTCAAACTCAAATACAGAGTGGGCCAAAATTTAAAACTGAACAAAGCCGCGGGCCAAGGTTGAACAAATTAACCTTTTAAGAGGACCCAAACAGGTTTTGCATTGAATATTGAGCAAGCTAGGGAGTGGGGTTTGGTGGAAGCGTGGGTGTATATTGTAGCGCCCCAGAAAAGTTAGTGCTGCAAGGGATTCGGGGTATTTCTTCTGTTGTGTTTATGTTGTGTTACGGTGCGGATGTTCTCCCGAAATGTGTTTGTCATTCTTGTTTGGTGTGGGTTCACAGTGTGGCGCATATTTGTTACAGTGTTAAAGTTGTTTCTACGGCCATCCTCAGTGTGACTTGTATTGCTGTTGACCAAGTATGACTTCCATTCACTTATGTGTGTGTAAAAGCCGTAAATATTATGTGACTGTACGGCACGCTGTTTGTATGGAGGAAAAGCGGATGTGACGACAGGTTGTAGAGAACGCTAAAAGCAATGCCCTTAAGGCCCGCCCCCAATATCATTGTCCCGGTGGAAATTCGGAAGAATGGTTGTCCCGGGTGATTTTCGGGGCGGGCACTGAACTTCGGGAGTCTCCCGAGAAAATCGGGAAGGTTGGCAAGTATGAGTATTAGCGGTGAATGCGGTGTTACAGCGGCACCACCGTTGTATAATACCGGCGGGCCAGCTCTAATGTTAATTAGATATTGCCTCAAGGGCCAAATGAAATTACACGGCGGGCCAAATTTGGCCCGCGGGCCAGAGTTTGACACCCGTGTTGTTGAGTGTCGTGTTGTCTAGAGCTTGGCAGAGTAACCATGTAATACTCTTCCATATCAGTAGGTGGCAGCCGGTAGCTAATTACTTTGTAGATGTCGGAAACAGCGGAAGGCAGAATGAAGGTAAAAAGGTACCTAATGCTTAAACCAAAAATAAACAAAAGGTGAGTGCCCCTAAAACAAGGCATTGAAGCTTAAAGGCCTACTGAAATGAGATTTTCTTATTTAAACGGGGATAGCAGGTCCATTCCATGTATCATACTTGATCATTTCGCGATATTGCCATATTTTTGCTGAAAGGATTTAGTAGAGAACATCCTCGATAAAGTTCGCAAATTTCGGTGCTAAGAGAAAAGCCTTGCCTCTACCGGAAGTCGCAGACGATGACGTCACATGTTGATGGATCCTCACATATTCACATTGATTCTAATGGGAGCCTCCAACAAAAACAGCTATTCGGACCGAGAAAAACGACAATTTCCCCATTAATTTGAGCGATTATGAAAGATTCGTGTTTGAGGATATTGATAGCGACGGACTAGGGAAAAGAAAAAAAAAACCATATTGATAGCGACGGACTAGGGAAAAGAAAAAAAAAAACAATCTAAAAAAATGCGATTGCATTGAGACGGATTCATATGTTTTTAGAGACATTTACTAGATAATTCTGGGAAATCCTTTATCTTTCTATTATGTTGCTAGTGTTTTAGTGATTTTAACAGTACCTGATAGTCGGATGTGTACGCCCACGGGTGTGTTGACGCGCAGTGTCTCAGGGAAGTCGACGGCAGCTGTATGGGCGGCACAAGCTTAGCTAGAATCACCGTGTGTTTGTGTGCCAAAAGGCTAAAGTTTCCCAACTCTATCTTTCTACTTTGACTTCTCCAATATTATTTGGATAAATTGCAAAAGATTCAGCAACACAGATGTCCAAAATACTGTGTAATTATGCAGTTAAAGCGATGACTTTTAGCTGTGTGTGTGTGCAGCGCTCATATTCCTAACAGCCCGTGACGTCAAGCGTACACGTCATCATTACGCGACGTTTTCAAGAAAAAACTCCCGGGAAATTTAAAATTGCAATTTAGTAAACTAAAAAGGTCGTATTGGCATGTGTTGCAATGTTAATATTTCATCATTGATATATAAACTATCAAACTGCGTGGTGGGTAGTAGTGGGTTTCAGTAGGCCTTTAAGGAAGGCTATGTAGAACAAAACTATAACTGAACTGGCTACAAAGTCAACAAAAACAGAATGCTGGACGACAGCAAAGACTTACTGTGGAGCAAATACGGCGTCCACAATGTACATCTGAACATGACATGACAACCAACAATGTCCCCACAAAGAAGGATAAAAACAACTGAAATATTCTTGATTGATAAAAACAAAGCAGGTGCGGGAAATATCGCTCAAAGGAAGACATGAAACTGCTACAGGAAAATACTAAAAAAAGAGAAAAAGCCACCAATAGAGGAGCACAAGACAAGAACTAAAACACTACACACATAAGAACAGCAAATAACAAAAAAATAGTCACGTTGTGATGTGACAGTACACCTACTTTGCGACATGATTATGGTTTAAAGTCATATCCAACAATTGCGACAATGACTTTTTACTGTCAGCTGAGTTTAACTTTATAATGATTTCTGCTGGTGGTGTGCCTCCGAATTTTTTCAAGGCAAAAGTGTGCCTTGGCTCAAAAACGATTGAAAAACACTGATGTAGTCTGCTTGCGATGTGTCTATACGTTTCCCTACATTTCCACCACAGAATGGGACTGTTCTTTTTAAAACATACACACATTTTTTTTGATAGGGATGGCCACAGCTGCAGCTGCAGAGGAGCCCCAGGGGCTGCAGACCCACCATGGAAGTAAGTCTTGCATTACATGACATTACATGACATTACATGACCACTGCAAGGAAGATACAGTGGGGCAAAAAAATATTTAGTCAGCCGATTGTGCAAGTTCTCCCACTTAAAATGATGACAGAGGTCTTTAATTTTCATCATAGGTACACTTCAACTGTGAGACAGAATGTGAAAAAAAAATCCAGGAATTCACATCAGAGGAATTTCAAAGAATTTATTTGTAAATTATGGTGGTAAATAAGTATTTGGTCAACCATTCAAAGCGCTCACTGATGGAAGGAGGTTTTGGCTCAAAATCTCGCGATACATGGCCCCATTCATTCTTTCCTTAACACGGATCAATCGTCCTGTCCCCTTACCAGAAACACAGCCCCAAAGCATGATGTTTCCACCCCCATGCTTCACAGTAGGTTTGGTGTTCTTGGGATGCAACTCAGTATTCTTCTTCCTCCAAACACGACGAGTTGAGTCTATACCAACATGGATACATGGATGATACAGCAGAGGATTGGGAGAATGTCATGTGGTCAGACGAAACCAAAATATAACTTTTTGGTATAAACTCAACTCGTCGTGTTTGGAGGAAGATGAATACTGAGTTGCATCCCAAGAACACCACACCTACTGTGAAGCATGGGGGTGGAAACATCATCCTTTGGGGCTGTTTTTCTACTAAGGGGACAGGACGATTGATCCGTGTTAAGGAAAGAATGAATGGGGCCATGTATCGTGAGATTTTGAGCCAAAACCTCCTTCCATCAGTGAGAGCTTTGAATGGTTGACCAAATACTTATTTTCCACCATAATTTACAGATAAATTCTTTAAAATTCCTACAATGTGAATTCCAGGATTTTTTTTCACATTCTGTCTCTCACAGTTGAAGTGTAGTTATGATGAAAATTACAGACCTCTGTCATCATTTTAAGTGGGAGAACTTGCACAATCGGTGGCTGACTAAATACTTTTTTGCCCCACTGTATAATCAGTTTTTTGGGTGGATGAAACCAACAGCTAATTACATTATTTCTTGTTGTTGACCTGTTGTACACCGAAATAACTACACAAGCGTGCAATTCACCAATAAGAAACTCCCTTACGGAAGAATAACATTCCTAAAGTTCTCATGGTTCTAGACTAGAAAATCGAGAATGTGCTTTCCTGTGTGGGTTATAGGAAGCCAACAAGGTGTGTCTGCATGGTTGAGCCACAGCCCAACACGTTTTCTTTCCATATGAGGCATATGACTCCCATGTTTTTCTACTTCTATAAATAATTCCACACTGTTTCCCCATTTTCCTCCAGATTCAACCGAGAGTGGGAAGGAGGTAACACGTATTGTTCTGACACATTTGGAGATTGGAGAGATGTGTAAATATGTCAACTGTGCTGTCCTTACTTACAGACTGCAGTAGGTAGTCTTGCGCCGGTTGTGAAGAAAACAATTGGTCACCGTGGAGTGGATCAGACTGGGGAGACTGTTTACAAAAAGGTGAGATGTTAGACTACGTTGACTGATGGTTATTTTAATTTTATATTTAGTTAATTCGAGACATGAAAACACATTGTAATTTAAAAAACAATAAATATGCTTTTATGTTGCAATTCCTTTCACCGCTTACAACACGCTTTTCACCTTATTATATAATAAGAAAACAAGGAAAAGGGTTTGGAAATGGAAAATTCTGTAATTGTTTTATCCTTTAAATACAAAGACATGCACCTAGGGATAAGTTGATTGGCAACACTAAAAATTGTCCCTAGTGTGTGAATCAATCAATCAATGTTTACTTATATAGCCCTAAATCACTAGTGTCTCAAAGGGCTGCACAAACCACTACGACATCCTCGGTAGGCCCACATAAGGGCAAGGAAAACTCACACCCAGTGGGACACCGGTGACGATAATGACCCAGTGGGACGTCGGTGACAATGATGACTATGAGAACATGATACTGTGATACTGATGATACTGATGACTATGAGAACATATGAGAACATGATACTGTGAAAGATCAATCCATAATGGATCCAACATGATACTGTGAAAGATCAATCCATAATGGATCCAACATGAGTGTGAATGTTGTCTGTCTCTGTGTTGGCCCTGCGATGAGGTGACAACTTGTCCAGGGTGTACGCCGCCTTCCGCCCGATTGTAGCTGAGATAGGCTCCAGCGCCCCCTGCAACCCCAAAGGGAATAAGTGGTAGAAAATGCATGGATGGCTATACAGTATATATATTTAAATATCTGTGTTGCACCTGAAAACCTATTGTATATAGAGCTAGAAAACTGAGAAATATATACTTAATTTGCCAGAAAAAACTGTTTTTTAAAAATGTTGTTCAAATTAATTATACAATAATTATGTATTCTGCGATGAGGTGGCGACTTGTCCAGAGTGTATCCCGCCTACAGCCCGAATGCAGCTGAGATAGGCTCCAGCGACCCCAAAAGGGACAAGCGGTAGAAAATGGATGGATGGATAGTTATCTATTGCAAAATCATATTTTGCTATGTACAACCTATTATTATTTAAATTATACATGTTTTAACGATAAGTTTTTTGCATGATTTTCCATGTTTTTGTTGCCTCTGATAAGCGGTAGAAATGGGTGGATGAATGGATGGATGGATGCCTCTGCCCATCTGTGCGGCACAAAGCTGATGTCTATAATTTGCCAGGAAAAAATAGGTGTTAATAATACGACCAAAAAAAGACAATAAATATTGATAAAATATTATTAAATTATACAATAGTCGTTTTATTGCAATATCATGTTATTGTAATTAAGAATGTATTATTTATTTATATTATTTTTCAAAACATAATCACAAAAGAGACTAGCGGTAAAAAATGGATGGATGGATTATTTATGATTTCCCCTTATTTTTGTGGCCTCTGCTCATTTGTGAGGCACTTGTTAAGTTGATGTTAATGGAGCAGGAAAACCAAAAAAGAAGCTTTTTATTTGTCAGGAAAAAAATTAGGTGTTAAAAACTAACTAAAAAGTGACAATAACAAAATTAAATATAAAATTATACAACAATTATTCCAATACAATACATTATTAAAATTTATACTGTACTTTTTTTTTTTTTTTTTCATGATTTCTTTATAGTTTTGTGGCCTTTGCACATATGTATAGCACCTATAATATTGATGTTTATGGAGCTGGAAAACTTGTAAAAAAACATCTGATTATGTGGGGGGAGGGAGGAGAGAAATAAAAATTTTCCACTGAATATTTAATAATAAAATACAGTAATACATCAAATTATTTACCAATACTACGGAATGTTTACAATATAGTATCACTGTAAATTATATTGTATGATTTGTTTGTGAAATATATAAACGTAAATGGATTTGTACACCTACCCTCTGCAGTTAAGTAAAGCCCTACCACCCCCTATTGGAGAAAATAGGGTAATAAACGCTTAGTCAGTCATCCTTGTGTGTGGTGAATGTGTTTACCTGCCATTGTAGACTGTCTTCTTAAAACATTTTTTTTTTAATCCTAAAGACGCCCTCCTGGGCCCTGCAAGGCTCAATCCAGTTGGGCATCACTCATACAGTGTGCAGCTTAGCTCAGAAACCCGAGCGAGACGTGCTGTTGCAGGACTTTGAAGAGGTGGAGACAATCTACTTCCCTGGGTAGGTTGCCTGAAATATATATTCACATGTTATAATATAAGTAATATGTACAGTAAGGACCTAATGTTGTCTTGTCCTGGTTGCCAGTGAAGGCAGCAGCCACACACCAGCACACCATTATGGAGACTTCACCTTCAAGACCTATGCCCCGATGGCATTCCGTTACTTTAGGGAAATGTTTTGCATCCAGCCTGACGACTATATGGTATTTTGTTGTTGTTTCTTTTTCTGTGTTATGACAACAAAACACAGAAGTGTGTTCTTAACTGCTGCGTGCCGGCGATAGTGTTCTTTGTGCAGTGAGGACCTCATCGAACTGTCCAACTCGGGAGCCAGCGGATCGCTCTTCTACCTCTCCAACGATGACCAGTTTATCATTAAGACGGTGCAGCGCAAAGAGGCTGAATTTCTGCAAAAGCTCTTGCCAGGATATTTCATGGTAAGACAAGCTTGCACATGGGAGACATATTGGATTCCACAGCTACAGTTTCTACATTTGATTTTGGTGCCACTGTGCATTGGAGTTACACCTTATTTTTTGGTGCACATAATATTATTCATTATATCCTCTTTAGATTATTATTAAGTAGGACTATCAAAGTTCACGCGATAACGCGTTAACTATAAGTTAATTTAACTGCAATAATTTTTTATTTAACGGCAATCATTTTTTAAACAAACGATTAACGGTTTTGACCATTTGTCCATCTTGTAGATTGGGGAAAAGTGTAATGGCGTCCAGTTACTGTTGAGCCACAAGCTCAAATATAGCTCAAAGAAAGGGGGACCTTATGGAAAATCTCAAGATACAAAGCCATGGCAACTCATTCTCCGGACAAGTCAAAACAATTTTACCTTCTATCACCATGAGACCACATCATTGGGGCAAACACTGCTGGCGCGCTTTGCTGCTTGTAGAGAGAAGGAGCTTTACATCCATGTTTGGATGTTTTTACTACATTGTGTTATACAGTATTATACAATATTTCTTATCTTGAAGTTTGTTCATATTTATAAGTGTTAAATTTGTTGCTGTTTTGGGATCGGGGGCAAGCACCAATAAATTAATTTAAAGGCCTACTGAAATTAGATTTTCTTATTTAAACGGGAATAGCAGGTCCATTCTATGTGTCATACTTGAAAATTTTGCGATATTGCCATATTTTTGCTGAAAGGATTTAGTAGAGCTCATCGACGGTAAAGTTCGCAACATTCAGTCGCTAATAAAAAAAGCCCTGCCTTTACCGGAAGTATGTGCGCGTGACGTCACGAGTTGCAGGGCTCCACACATATTCACATTGTTTACAATGGGAGCCACCAGCAGTAAGAGCAATTCGGACCGAGAAAGCAACAATTTCCCTATTAATTTGAGCGAGAATGAAAGATTCGTGAATTACGATATTGATAGTGAAGGACTAGGGGAAAAAAAAAAAAAGCTACGGCTCCGGGGGGCGGCAGTGTGAGCGTTTCAGATGTAATTAGACACATTTACTAGGATAATTCTGGAAGATACCTTATCTGCTTATTGTTTTAATAGTGTTTTAGTGAGATTATAAAGATTGTAAAGACATACCTCGAGGTCGGATGGCTGTCTCAGAGTGAAGCAGAGGAGCCAAGCTCACAGCTGCCTTTTTTGACAGCTGCTGCAGGACGACGAATAATCCAATGATGTCTTCGGTAAGATATATATCAATTTTCCCGTCTAAATACATGCTGGTTCACCTGGAGAAAACATGTTCGCTCGACCGCTCTGCTTCACAACAAACAAAGAAACACCGGCTGTGTCTCGGTGGTAAAGACAGCTGCAATCCACCGCTTTCCACCAACAGCATTGTTCTTTATAGTCTCCATTATTAAATGAACAAATTGCAAAATATTCAGCAACACAGATGTCCAAAATGCTGTGTAAGTACGCATTGAACAGAGACAACTTTTAGCTGTGTGTGGACCTGAGCTAAGATGTTCCCAACAATTCGTGATGTCACGCGCACGCGTAATCATACGAGTCATCATTCCGCGACGTTTCAACAGGATACTTTGCGGGAAATTTAAAATTGCAATTTAGTAAACTAAACTGCCCGTATCGGCATTTGTTGCAATGTTAATATTTCATCATTGATGTATAAACTATCAGACTGCATGGTCGGTAGTAGTGGGTTTCAGTAGGCCTTTAAATTAATTTCGATGTGAGACATTGATTTGAGATACAGGTGTTTTGAGTTAAAAGCTCTGTCTTAGAACCAATTTTGTACTGATTTTGTAGTTTGTCAAAAAGTCATTCAAAGTGTAATTTTCCATTAGGTTGAGGAATTTTGATACCTAATGTCTGCTACACTGTTGTCGTCCTAACACCCTTAATTTCTGCTTGTCCTCCATTGTTTTCGTCTTCAGAATTTAAACCAGAACAGGCGCACATTACTGCCCAAGTTCTATGGGCTCTACTGCATCCAGGCGCGCGGTTCAAACATCCGCATCGCGGTCATGAACAACCTGTTGCCCTCCTCCGTCCAGCTGCACCTCAAGTTCGACCTAAAGGGCTCCACGTATAACCGCCGCGCCTCCTCAAAGGAGCGAGCCAAAGCCTTGCCTACCTACAAGGACCTGGACTTCTTGCAGGACATGTCTGAAGGCATGATGCTGGACGCCGACATGTACAACGCTTTCTGCAAAACTGTCCAGAGGGACTGCCTCGTGAGAGACCAACAAACATCAAACACTGGCAATTTCCTGGTGTGCTCATTTATCTTGTCATGTCTTTGTTAGGTCCTGCAGAGCTTTAAGATCATGGACTACAGCCTCCTGGTCGGCATTCACGTCATCGATCGGGCCAACCGAGAGCCGCCGACACAAGGGGAGTCGGCAACTGCTCCGAGAAAGAAGCCGCACAAGCAGAAGGTCCTGTACAACACGCCCATGGAGGCCATTCAGGCGGAAGGAAGAAGTGCGGGTTCGACAAACAGTGATGACACGTGAGGATGTCTTTAATGTCAAAAAGAAAATACATCAGACTAAAACACTTCTTATTACTAAAATTAGCACGGGAGGGATACCAGCACGGAACTGCAAAGGCGAAAGACTGCTGGTCTACATTGGCATTATTGACATTCTGCAGTCTTACAGGCGAGTACCACTTTCACTTTCTCCTATGTTTGATTAGTCATCATTATCTCGGGCTGATTTATTAAGGCAAAAATAATAATCACAATTATTTTGATTGATATTGAAATCATGATTAATTACACAATCATTCATTATTTGAAAACAAGAGTATTTATTGTACCACCAAAACACAAATTTAAATATAGTTCTAAAAAAACCTGGATAATCAAAATTTAAAGTTAAAGTACCAATGATTGTCACATGTGGCGAAATTATTCTTTGCATTTGACCCATCACCTTTGATCACCCCCTGGGAGGTAAGGGGAGAAGTGAGCAGCAGCGGTGGCCACGCCCGGGAATAAACCACAAGTAAACTATTAATTATAGCAATAATATTTGATTTATAAAACAATAGCAATATTAAAAACAAAATTCTTTTTAAATTGATTTTAATTCAGTATTTTACCTTTTACCTTTAAACCTTTACCACTTATTTTACTACCATTGAATGTGTGCTTTTTGTTTTAAATAGAATTTAATAAAATGTTTATTAATTAAATGCAAACATTCTCACATATATTGGTGCAATTATAGCTGGGCGATATATCGATACAGTCGATATATCGCAGGTTTGTCTCTGTGCGTTATAGAAAATTACTGTAGCGTGATATTCAAGTATACGTACTCACACAGTTGCTTTTAGCTGCGGGCATTAAACTGCATGCGTTTCTCACTCTTTCTTGTCTCTCCTTCTCAGAGAGACATAAACAAGCGCACCTTCTTACATACGTCACGCGTGCAACGTCACATGCCCTACCCGAGCAGAGAGAGAGGTAGCTACTTGGGTAACATAAGCTGTGATACTAACGGTGCGTTGCGAGTGGTAATACGTCAAAGAGAGAGAAGGTGCCAATCTGGTAACAAATGGAGGAATAATTAATTCCCAAGAAAAGAAGCACGGGGTGCATCGTCTGGCCGTGGTTTGGCTTCTAGCGGAAATATGTTGAAAAAATAATGCGGCAAAAGCGTTGCTACAAAAAGAAGCAGCACTGCTAATTTGTAGCATCATTTGAAAAGTCACCCGCCAGAGAATGAAGGGTGCTTGAAACTGCATGTCAACATCTCCGTTCGGTGCCACACCCGGAAAATGCCAAAACAACCATTTCCAGATCAACACCGTATGAAAAAAAAAATCAACAACGGAAGGAGATAATGTCCGCAGGAACCTACCACAGAACGAAGGACATATATATATATACTGTTTGATATCCTATTATGCAGCTCATTTTTATTTGACAGATTTTAAATATCTTGTGGGACATCATGCACAAAAGTGCACTTTATTTGTTTTTAACTATTGCAGTGGCATTCTGGGACGGCGTGGCGCAGTGGGAGAGTGGCCGTGCGCAACCCGAGCGTCCCTGGTTCAATTCCCACCTAGTACTAACCTCGTCACGTCCGTTGTGTCCTGAGCAAGACACTTCACCCTTGCTCCTGATGGGTGCTGGTTGGCGCCTTGCATGGCAGCTCCCTCCATCAGTGTGTGAATGTGTGTGTGAATGGGTAAATGTGGAAGTAGTGTCAAAGCGCTTTGAGTACCTTGAAGGTAGAAAAGCGCTATACAAGTACAACCCATTTATCATTTATTTATCATTCTGTGCAAAAAGTGCACTTTAATTTAGTGTTGTTTTGATATGTCATCGTAGTGACATCATGCACAAAAGTGCACTAATAGCTTGTTTTAAAATGTCTCTGACAATCTTGCACTTTCTGTTTTGGAAATGACATGTATGTTTGTACAACTGCTTAATAACTGTTTAATAAATATGATTTTGCTAAATTGTCTTAGTTGGGATTTCCCTCTCTGCATGAAAGTTTAAAATTAGCATGAATTAATGCAGTATCAACAAGAATGTTTTAATGTAGACACATAGCATCATCATACTGCTGTGATTATATGCATCAAGTGTTAATTCAAGGCCAAGGCAAAATATTGCGATATATATCGTGTATCGTGACATGGCCCAAAAATATCGAGATATTAATAAAAGGCCATATCGCCCAGCCCTAGGTGCAATAAATCTTTGGACAAATTTTCCCAGTATTTTAAGTCAAAGCATAATGATTGTGTAAATGTATTAAGTGCTTTACTTATGCTTGTGTTCTGTACTTTTTTTGAAACCTTTATTTTGTTAGCGCAGTCAGAGCGGATGTGGCGCAACGCGCTATTGTTTTGAAGGGGGTAAGTGTGCTAAGCTGTTCTTAGATTTACGAGTAAAATGGCAACTCACCTGAGGCCGTCTCGACATTGTTTAGTTTAGGACAGGGCGGTTCAGCCTGTCGGGGATAAATGAACGCTAACGGATACATTATTTTTCCAAACAAATGTTTATTTTCCTCACAATGACAAAATTTCCCTTACACTTATGTCAATATGCCTGATTTTATTTAGTGGATTCTGTTTTATTGGCCAATTATGTGACTCCGTCCGCGGTTATATGAATGTAGAACTCTTGGGATTTACTTTTTTGTTGAGTTCAGCAGCGTCGTTCAAAAAAGCTTTTATCAATTACGCCAAATAGCGAAAGTGAAACCGCTTCTGTCAGGACATGATCTCGAGAAATTAATTCACGCCTTTATCTCGAATCGTTTAGACTACTCCAATGCCCAGTATGTAGGCATTAGCCAGGCCTCCCTCGCCCGCCTGCAGCTCGTCCAGAACTCTGCTGCTCGTCTGCCAACACAGACCCGCAGACGTGAGCACATCACCCCTATATTAGCGTCCCTTCACTGGCTCCCTGAGCGTTACCGAATCAATTTTAAACTCCTTCTATTTGTTTTTAAATGTCTAAACAACCTCGCGCCAACATATCTCTCCGACCTCCTTCAGCCTTACTGCCCCACCCGATCCCTAAGATCAGCCGATCAGCTGCTACTGACGGTCCCTGACACAAGGCTGAAGCTTAGTAGTGACAGAGCTTTCGGCACTGCTGCTCCCAAGCTCTGGAACGACCTACCTCTGAGTGTTAGACAAGCCTCCTCTCTTCCTGTTTTTAAATCTCTCTTAAAAACATAGTTTTATTCCTTGACTTTTAACACTGAGTGATATCCATCCTGCAATGGCGCCCCATTATACACCTGCTGTGAACCTGTTTTTATGTTTTATTTATTTATTTTTTATCATGTTCTGTTTGTGTTGTGTTGTTTGCTCGGTCCTCGTATTATCTTTTAACCTGCCCATTGTACAGCACTTTGGCTACCACTGTGGTAAATTTTAAATGTGCTTTATAAATGAAGTTGATTTGATTTGATTATTGATTAGGCATGCTAGCGCTGTGTCAAATAAAAGAAAGTGACCATGGTTGAATCTCAAACTCTTTTTTCACTCAATAACTCCTCATCTGTTTCACAGTCACAAGATTCGGAATTTGCA
The DNA here is from genome assembly GCF_033978795.1 of Nerophis ophidion. Classification (NCBI taxonomy): domain Eukaryota; kingdom Metazoa; phylum Chordata; class Actinopteri; order Syngnathiformes; family Syngnathidae; genus Nerophis; species Nerophis ophidion. Next base: position 23,197,976 of record NC_084614.1, on the reverse strand, counting down.
TGCACGTTCTTGAGAATCGATTATCTCGACAATCAAAATCGATTATGGCTTTATTGTCCTGAATTATCATGAACCTCCAAAGTCATATACTAGTTTTTCTCATTTTAAAAACAACTTTAACACGCCAACAGCAACTCCTCATAACACCACTAGCTCCATGGCGCGAGGCTGGCCAATAGCCACAACAACGCAGCACTTCCTCATTATGCGTCAATGACAGTTACAGCAAGCGAGGGTGCTTTCATAAACTCCGGTGATTACAAACCTTACTATTACGTCACAAAATTCCTTTTTTTTTTGCACTTTTGTATATTTCGTATTACTGCAGTATTTTTTTTTTCTTTTCAAGTTGTATAATTAATGTGTTTAGATTACTAGTCTGGTAAATTTGAATGTCACAAACTTCCATAAAAATAAAAAGATTATGTAAATGATACCCTTCTCTTGTAAAAGGTCTCCAAAAGTGTCCAATAACAGCGGAAAAAGTCACGAGTGTATGTAGATGGGTCTGATTACTTGCTAAATATAGCGACAAAGTTGCTAAGCTGGCAACAATTATCCCTGCTGCTAAGTATTTCATTCTCTGGCAGACCAATTGCATATGAGGTGTGTTAAGGAGCAGAGTTGGGATGTCATCTACTGTACAGAGTTGTAACGACAAGCTGGCTTCACAGACAGCCCCTTTAATGTGTTTATGAGCGAGGGCGAACAGATAGCAACAAAATTCATTTGTGGCACAACTACAGAATTTTTGGTCATATTTTTTCCAACATTTGAACGCCAAAAGTTGCATCTATAAGACGTGTTCTGCAATAATAGGTCTACGTTTTTGTTCCTCAGATTCATCAAGATGCTGGAGCACACGTGGAAATCTCTGGTTCAAGATGGGGTATGGTGCATCTATAAGTGTTTGCCTTAAATCTAATAAATACAATAATTTATTATTATCACTCGTTCAGGACACGGTGTCAGTGCACAGACCAGGTTTCTATGCGGAACGATTTCAAAAGTTTATGTGCAACACCGTCTTCAAGAAAGTCCAATGTAAGGATTAGATTTAACATACCTCGCCGCGCTTTCTGGGCTGCCTAACACGTTTTCATCTTGTATTTCTAGTGAAGACGTCCCCTTCTAAGAGGCGACACAGCACTCTCAGGAAGTCGGACAGCGCTGGAGCTCCTTCGGCAGAAGCGAGCAGCAGCAAGAACCAGAACCAGCAGCCCGTCAAGGCCCAAGACGAAAAAGGAAAAGAGGGCGAGGACCAAGACAACGGTTAGATTATTTACATTCGGTCCTTTTGGAACGTTCCTGCACGTACAGTGCTTTTACATAATAAAGTGTCACTGTTAGCTTCTGTAATATTTAGGTCAGCCAAGTAAATGTACTTTTATTGCTTTGTTGGACAGGTGTAAAGGAGGCAACTACATCCAATGCTGAGAATACAAACAGCTGATCTCCTCATCTAAATGTGCTAAAACCACGCACAGTGATTTTCACCTTTTCTTTTTTTTTTTTACTGCACTTTGATTCTCTTCAGAGTCCTAAGCTTGTGCCTTGAAGTCATTCTTGGTGTTACCTGGGCCCATCCTTTGTTTGTGCCTTATTATTTAATGGACCAATCCAATATTTACATGGAAAAGTGCTAACACGCAATCACAGTTATAAGTTAAGTGCCTTGAAAAAGCCAACATTGCCTGTACATTGAAAATAATGTATACAATGCACTAAAAACATTACATTACATTCCACTTAGATAGTCGTTAAGTATTTTTAATTTTTGAAAATGTTTACAATTTTTAAAAACAGAAGGCCCTTGAGGTCTTACTAAAGATGTACTTTACATGAGTAACTTGTAAGGAGCAATTATTGTGTTGTTTTCCTGCTATGCAATGCAATTTTTTGTCTTCTCAAGTTCATGGCTTTGGGGAGGGTGACAGGCATTAAGTTGGTTGAGAGAATAATCATCATTGGGGATATGATTAATTAATCCTGTACAATGCTGATGTTAGTGTATAACTGTGGACCTAAATATTTATTATAGTGTATTAATGCTGTTTCTTTATGTATGCTGAACATATACATACATACATACATATATATGCATGTATATATACATATATGTGTATATACATACATAATGTATGTACATATATATATACATACATGAATGTATGTGTACTGTATATGTACATACATACATGTATGTATGTATGTATGTATGTATGTATGTATGTATGTATACATAAATGTATATATGTATACATATATGTATGTATGTATGTATACATATATGTGTATGTATGTGTATATATATATATCAATATATATATATATATATATATATATATATATATATATATATATATATATATATATATATATATATATATATGCAGGACTGTCTCAGAAAATTAGAATATTGTGATAAAGTCCTTTATTTTCTGTAATGCAACTAAAAACATGAAAATGTCATACATTCTGGATTCATTACACATCAACTGAAATATTGCAAGCCTTTTATTATTTTAATAATGCTGATTATAGCATACAGCTTAAGAAAACTCAAAAATCCTATCTAAAAAAATTAGAATATTTCCTCAGACTTAAGAAAGAAAAAAAAGTAAAAAAAAAAAAAAGATTTATAACAGCAAAAAAAAATCAAACATTTGAAAATGTCAATTAATGCACTCAGTACTTGGTTGGGAATCCTTTTGCACGGATTACTGCATCAATGCGGCGTGGCATGGAGGCAATCGACCTGTGGCATTGCTGAGGTGTTATGGATGCCCAGGATGCTTCAATAGCGGCCTTCAGCTCATTTGCATTATAGGGCCTGGTGTCTTTCAGCTTCTTCTTCACAATAACCCACAAATTCTCTATAAGGTTCAGGTCAGGGGAGTTGGCAGGCCAATGGAGATCATTAATGCCTTGGTCAGTACACCGGTTACTGGTGGTTTTGGCACTGTGGACAGGTGCCAGATCATGCTGGAAAATGAATTCATCATCTCCATAGAGCTTTTCAACAGATACAGCTTCAATAGCCGTATTCCCATGGTCAAGCCGCTCCTGAACTGTAGACAACGGAAGTTCCCTCAGTCAGCAATGGTTTGGGGAGCCATGTCAGCTGCTGGTTTTGGTCCACTGTGTTTCATCAAGTCCAGAGTCAATGCAGCTGTGTACATGCTTTTATCTGTTGTAAAGCTCTATGGAGATGATGATTTAATTTTCCAGCATGATCTGGCACCTGCTAACAGTGCCAAAACCTGCAGTAACTGGTGTACTGACCATGGTATTACTTTCCTCGATTGGCCTGCCAACTCTCCTCACCTAAACCCCATAGAGAATTTGTGGGGTATTGTGAAGAAAAAGCTGAAAGACACCAGACCCAATAATGCAAATGAGCTGAAGGCCACTATTGAAGCATCCTGGGCATCCATAACACCTCAGCAATGCCACAGGCCGATTGCCTCCGTGCCACGCCGCATTGATGCAGTAATCCGTGCAAAAGGATTCCCAACCAAGTACTGAGTGCATTAATTGACATTTTCAAATGTTTGATTTTGTTTTGCTGTTATAAATCTTTTTTTTTCACTTGGTCTGAGGAAATATTCTAATTTTTTGAGATAGGATTTTTGAGTTTTCTTAAGCTGTATGCCATAATCAGCAATATTAAAATAATAAAAGGATTGCAATATTTCAGTTGATGTGTAATGAATCCAAAATGTATGGCATGTTCATGTTTTTAGTTGCATTACGGAAAATAAAGGACTTTATCACAATATTCTAATTTTCTGAGACAGTCCTGTATATATACATCCATATGTTTCTTTATGTATGCTGAACACAATGATGGTTTTGCATTCATGGTATTTTGTAAATAAAGTTGCACTGACTTTTTATATATGATTTTTTTGAACTTATTGTTTAATTTTTTTCAAGAATTTTTTTTTTTTATTACATCCACAACATTCTGCATCATATTGCTTTTATCGTTTGTTTAGACTCGTTACACTCAATGAACAGCTCGGTCATCATTCGAGGTGGCCAATCAGAGCCAACCTTGCTCAGTCGTGGTCCAATAGGCCGCGGGCTTGTAAGAACACTCGCAGACAGCAACAAGAAGTTTCCGAAATGGGGCTTGAAAGTACTATGGTCTGGTAAGTAGGAAATGTATCGCCCTTTAACGCAATTGATCGTCTATAAGGGCTCATCTAAATAATAAATGCGGTGTTTCAATCGTCCCACTTATAAATGTGGTGTTAATACGTGGTCTTAACCGTGACTTAACGCTGCAGTGGCTGAGTCATTTAGCTAAAGCTAACCGAGAGAGTGAGATGCCTCGTCAACAAAGTACATGTTTATATTAACACGTTGCTGTCGCATTTGGGAATATTCCATAATTTAGACATTTACTTGATGTTCTACTTGACAAGATTGTTGTCAATGTGAAGTCACAAAGGGAACTTGCTATAAAAGATACACCCATGCTGCTAGCAGGTCATGTACATTGTTAAGACCCTGGACGCAACACAACCTTTTCATTATTAATTGTGTATAAAATGGATGTTCCGTCCCCAGTGTGGACAACAGTGAATACATGAGAAATGGAGACTTTTTACCTACGAGGTTGCAAGCTCAACAAGACGCCGTCAACATAGTTTGTCACTCTAAAACACGCAGCAACCCAGAAAACAACGTGGGCCTCATCACCATGGCAAAGTAAGTGGCTCCCTATGGCATCCATTGTTTTCTACACACATGAACATGGATTATTTATGTGTTGTCAATGTTGTGCCCCTGCAGTAACTGTGAGGTCCTGACCACACTGACACCAGACACCGGCCGCATCCTGTCCAAACTGCATGCTGTCCAGCCCAGGGGCAACATCTCTTTCTGCACAGGCATTAGAGTGGCGCATGTGTGTGTGTTTTAAACGGTTAATTTTCAAATGCTGTGTGAACCAAAGCTAACACAATCTTTGTCTGTGTAGTTGGCCTTAAAGCACCGACAGGGTAAAAACCACAAGATGAGGATCATCGCCTTCGTAGGGAGTCCCGTGGAGGATAATGAAAAAGAAGTTGGTCTAAGGGCACGTGAAAATGTGGTGGTTGTCAAAATATACTAATCATTTCTCTTTTTTTTATGTCCGTCTTGCCTGTGCAGCTTGTCAAGCTGGCAAAGCGCTTGAAAAAGGAGAAAGTGAACGTGGATATTATCAACTTTGGAGAAGAGGTAAGGTATAGAACAGTGGTTCTTAACCTTGTTGGAGGTACCGAACCCCACCGGTTTCTTATGCGCATTCACCGAACCATTCTTTAGTGAAAAAATTTTTTTAATTTTTTCTTCAAATTCAAGACAAAGTTATGTTTTTTTTGTTTTTTTTACTGGTGCACAAAATTAACCGTGTATGAACATCACCTTGTTCAAAGAACAAAAGCAACACAGTGCATGAACTCACAACAAATTACACACCTGTAAATCAGTGTGACTTCTGCTGTTGCCTTTCAGGGACTTTGAATTTATTGATTGAAACTTTTATTGGTAGATAGCAAAGTACAGGACATATTCCGTACAATTGATCACGAAATGGTAACACCCCAATAAGTTTTTAAACTTGTTTAAGTTAGGGTCCATGTTAATCAATTCATTGTAGACCAGTTCAGCTATGCGTGGCTTCATCTTGGCAAGTGCCACTCTCATGACATTTTCACAGCAAAGTATGTTCCTTTTCTTCGTTTTCCACCCAGACATACAATACTAGTACACAGCTCATGAAAAAACTTTTTTTCTTGTTATTGTCATTGTAAGTGGGCCAAAACACCTATACTAGAAAATAATCTCATGGAAATGACTGCTGTCATTTGATTATAATAATAAAACATCCATGCATCCATCAATTTTCTACCACTTGTCCCTTTCGGGGTCACTGGGTGCTGGAGCCTATCTCAGCTTGTTATTTAGTCAGGTTTGGGACAGGTGGGCTGCTGTTTGCGTTTGCTTGCGTGTAGGGAAAATTAGAGGGAACATTGATAAATGATAAATGGGTTGTACTTGTATAGCGCTTTTCTACCTTCAAGGTACTCAAAGCGCTTTGACACTACTTCCACATTTACCAATTCACACACACATTCACACACTGATGGAGGGAGCTGCCATGCAAGGCGCCAACTAGCACCCATCAGGAGCAAGGGTGAAGTGTCTTGCTCAGGACACAACGGACGTGACGAGGTTGGTACTAGGTGGGATTTGAACCAGGGCCCCTCGGGTTGCGCACGGCCACTCTCCCACTGCGCCACGCCGTCCCATTGTTCGGGATATCCATGATATGCCGATAGGGAGACGTTTTTATTTACAAGATGAGTCGGGTGTGTCTTAACTTCCGCGGCGGAGGCTCTGCCGAACCCCCAACACAGACTCACTGAACCCCTAGGCTTCGATCGAACCCAGGTTAAGAACCACTGTTATAGAAGCAACGCTAATACTATTTTATTATTATATATTGACAATATATTCAAGGAACTTTGTCATACCAATACACAAGCCATCTCACACAAGTCACATGAGATGGCAAGAAATTTAGTACCTGCGGTCCTAAATTTAGCCCAATAACTACCACAAGAATGATAGGATGTACAGTACAGGCCAAAAGTTTGGACACTGATTCTCCTCATTCAATGTGTTTTCTTTATTTTCATGACTATTTACATTGTAGATTTTCACTGAAGTCATCAAAATTATGAATGAACACGTGGAGTTATGTACTCAGCACAAAAAGTTGAAATACCTGAAAATTGAAAAGAGGTAGTCACCTGCTAATGCTCATCGAGAGAATGCCAAGTGTGCAAAGCAGTAATCGGAGCAAAGGGTGGCTATTTTGAAGAAACCCCCCAAATATAAAACATGTTTTCAGTTAGTTCAACTTTTTGTGTTGTCTCCACAGGTATTCATAGTTTTGATGCCTTCAGTGACAATCTACAATGTAAATAGTCATGAAAGTAAAGAAAACGCATTGAATGAGGAGGTGTGTCCAAACTTTTTGCCTGTACTGTACATAATGATGTAGATAATATATGATATAAATAGAGTATGTTATAAAATAGCATACATTAAAAGGAACAGATTATGAATGGAATCGAAAAATAGAATAAATTGTCATCCTGTAGTGCAAATAGAATGCAGAAACACATTTGCATACTGGCCAAATGTGTCTATTTAACTACATCGACTACCAGGCAAATGCAGTTTTGTAATGTTTAATAATGTATGTAATTAATATTACAATAGTTAATGTAATATAAATATTTCTGATGATTGCATTAGAAATTAAGAAAATACCAGACAGAATATGTATTGTAATAAGGTATAGTTCATATAATTTAAATATTATAAATAGATATGTAACTGCAGGCCAACAGGTATGTTGGAATGTATTCTATAAAAATATTTTATATTTACTAAATTCAGAGTACCAAGTTGATGCACTTTTATTAGTATTTGATATTGTATACTGTATGTTACATAATATTTATAGTAACATTATATGTATTGTAATATATCTATTTTAAATAGGGCTGCATGATTAATCGACATTGTGGTTTTAATTAGTGTGATTAAAAAACAGCAAGTGGCTGAGTGTAATTTTTTTTCTTCGCTGTCCCTGGCATTTGAGTGACCGGCTTGTTCGGCAATCACAATTGTTGAGCCTCGCGTTTGTCTCTCGCTTCAAACAGGGAGAAAGAGGTCTCATCTGCATCACTCTTAGCACCTGAGCCTGTTTATTTAACTGTAGAAATAACTGAACGCAATGCGCCCTCTTTTTAGTCATTCACAATCTTTCTCTCATGAGTGGAGAGCAGGATGCCCAGACAGACGGCCTCGCTACTCGGGAATCGCCAGTGAAAAGTTAAGACCAAAACAACATGAAAAAAATAACCCCCGTTGTGGTAATATTTCAGCTTCAAATTGGATGGGCAATATGGGCGTGATTAAAATAAACAAAAAGACATTACAACCTAGTTTTTCCTCGCTGGGGGATACATGCACTTGTAAGATGTTCAATATGTAGTAAAGTTACATTTTTGCTTACAGAAGTTAGTCAATTTTATTTTGTTTTGTTTATTTATTTAGGATAACAACATTATTTACCTTCCAATTACAGTACAATGGTAAATCTACAGTAATGAGAAATATGTTTATTATTATCTATTACGTTTACATTACATTAAAATCATTGTATAGTGTGAATTGGTTATTTCCTCAGTTTAAGAGCATTATGTAGACAGAAGGTCTGAGTCCGTCTGAATATAGGCAAAAAAGATTTTTGAGTAAATTATTGCATATTCCGATGTGTGGCATCTTGAGACAATATGTTGATTGACGGTCTAAAAGAAACAGGTTTTTCTTCACTCGTCACAAATTGAATCGCTATTTGAGAAATAAATCGCAGTAAGTTTTTCTCACAATTCTGCAGCTGTGATTTAAAACCTGTGAGTGTGAATGTTGTCTGTCTTTCTGTGTTGGCCCAGTGATGCGGTGGCGACCTGTATTTGGTCAACCATTCAAAGCTCTCACTGATGGAAGGAGGTTTTGGCTCAAAATCTCACGTTACATGGCCCCATTCATATTTTCCTTAACACGGAACAATCGTCCTGTCCCCTTAGCAGAAAAACCGCCCCAAAGCATGATGTTTCCACCCCCATGCTTCACAGTAGGTATGTTGTTTTTGGGATGCAACTCAGTATTCTTCTTCCTCCAAACACGACGAGTTGAGTTTATACCAAAATGTATACATGGATGATACAGCAGAGGATTGGGAGATTGTCATGTGGTCAGATGAAACCAAAATAGAACTTTTTGGTATAAACTCAACTCGTCGTGTTTGGAAGAAGAAGAATACTGAGTTGCATCCCAAGAACACCATACCTACTGTGAAGCATGGGGGTGGAAACATCATGCTTTGGGGCTGTTTTTCTGTTAAGGGGACAGGACAATTGATCCGTGTTAAGGAAAGAATGAATGGGGCCATATATTGTGAGATTTTGAGCCAGAACCTCCTTCTGTCAGTGAGAGCTTTGAATGGTTGACCAAATACTTATTTTCCACCATAATTTACAGATAAATTCTTAAAAATTCCTACAATGTGAATTTCTGGATTTTTTTTTCACATTCTGTCTCTCACAGTTGAATTGTACCTATGATGAAAATTACAGACCTCTGTCATCATTTTAAGTGGGAGAACTTGCACAATTGGTGGCTGAGTAAATACTTTTTTGCCCCACTGTATGTTAATGCAAATATAAGTGAGGAGACAAATTTCACTTCAAAATACAAATGCCATGACAGGACTTTAAAAAAAAGTAACAGTTTGCAAGTTTGATGTTCTTTCAAGTTAAACATATTTTTATCCTGTATGACATTCTGCAATAAAATTGCATTTGTGTCCTAATATCGGGGTCTTTTTTTTAAGCTACTTTAAATTATTTGAGTAAGTAATTTTAATGTGATTAATCACATTTCAAAAGTGTGATCAATTGAGAGCATTAATTATTATATGGTTTATCCAGGAGATGAACACAGAAAAGCTGACTGCCTTTATAAACACCTTAAATGGTAAAGAGGGGACGGGTTCTCACCTGGTCACGGTGCCGCCCGGACCCAGCCTGGCGGACGCTCTGCTGTCCTCCCCCATCCTGGCCGGCGAGGGTGGCTCCATGATGGGTCTGGGTGCCAGCGACTTTGAGTTTGGTGTGGACCCCAGTGCTGACCCGGAACTGGCCTTGGTAAGTGTCAAAGTGGCGTTATAATCTTAAAAGAGCGGAGTCATGATGTTTTTCTTTTCCCCTACCATGTCCTGAGTAGGCGCTACGTGTTTCCATGGAGGAGCAGCGACAGAGGCAGGAAGAGGAGGCCCGCCGAGCCGCTGCAGCTTCTGCTTCTGATGTCGCCATGCCCCCAGCCACTACAGATGGTACCTAAAGGCCCCGCAGCATACTTATTTAGGACACATCAATGTTGGTTATTGTTGTTTTTCCTGCAGAATCAGAGGAAGCTCTAATAAAGATGTCGGTGTCTCAGCCTGAGACGGGGGCAGCCGTTCTCCCCGACTTCAGTAGCATGACGGAGGAGGAGCAGATTGCCTACGCCATGCAGATGTCGCTTGCTGGAGGAGGTGAGCTCGACTACAAGAACAAAAACTTCCCCAACCGTGCTGTTTATAAACCTTAAAAATGTGTCTTGTTTGAACAGAGTATACTGAAATGGACACAACAGTGCCAATGGATGCAACAGAATCTGTCAAGGTAAGCAAAGGGTTATGTTTTTCATGGAGGGCAAAATAGGACAAAATTAAAAAAATACATCTTTAAATAATTCCCTAAATGTGTCATTAATTCATTATAATTGAATTAAATACATAACTGTTTCATGATTTAATTATTGAATGACACATTTAAGTTATTATTTTAAAATGTATCTATCTAATTTTGGCCATTGTCAGAGCTTTGTGAATGTATTTTATCCGTCAAACTCAGCCATCAAAGGGGCGGCGTGGCGCAGTGGGAGAGTGGCCGTGCGCAACCCGAGGGTCACTGGTTCAAATCCCACCTAGAACCAACCTCGTCACGTCTGTTGTCCCCTGAGCAAGACACTTCACCCTTGCTCCTGATGGGTGCTGGTTGGCGCCTTGCATGGCAGCTTCCGCCATCAGTGTGTGAATGTGTGTGTGAATGGGTAAATGTGGAAGTAGTGTCAAAGCGCTTTGAGTACCTTGAAGGTAGAAAAGCGCTATACAAGTACAACACATTTATCATTTATTTAAGAGACGGGTCCAACACCTGACTGGTTACCCGTCACTTCCTTGTCTGTTGAACCCTTCGGCCGGAGAAGTGGGGGAGATGTCGGACATGTTGGTCTAACAATGTGTAAATAAGTTCCTCTACTACTCTGCTGACCCCGCGACCGGACTTTGGATAATGTGAAGAAGATAGATGGTTGGAAATACCTCTACTTTAAATGCCGGGTCTAAAATGTCTCCGAGGTCCTCCTCAGCCGCCAAAAGACTCCTGAAGTTCCAGTCTTAGGACCCAAGCAATGATTGAACTAGTTTTTTGTTGGCCCCGCCCACTAACTTTTAAAGGCGAGTTTGACAGAGTAATTCAGGGTCAGTGCCTCATTAATTATATTTTTTCTGTCAAAGTCAGTTGGCATGGCCAACACAAGTCAAGTCCAATCACTGCAAGTAGAAGTGCTGGGTGACCAATCAGGTGTTAAGATAGACCCACTCCGTTTGACAGAGAGTCATGAAGTGCTGACGAGGGTCACATAGAGCAAATTAAATAAATCTTTAAATAATTACTTAAATGTGTCATTAGTTATTTAAAACATTAAAACATTGACTATATTAAATAAATTGTGAAATAATTCAAAGGCCTACTGAAATGAGATTTTATTTAAACGGGGATAGCAGGTCCATTCTATGTGTCATACTTGATTATTTCGCGATATTGCCATATTTTTTCTGAAAAGATTTAGTAGAGAACATCCATGATAAAGTTCGCAACTTTTGGTGTTAAGACAAAAGCCCTGCCTCTACCGGAAGTCGCAGACGATGACGTCGCAAGTGTGGGGGCTCCTCACATATTCACATTGTTTATAATGGGATACTCCAACAAAAAGTGCTATTCGGATTGAGAAAATTCCCCATTAATTTGAGCGAGGATCAAAGATTCGTGTTTGAGGGTATTGATCGCGACGGACTAGGGAAAAAAAAGTAAAAAAAAAAAAAAACGTGATTGGATTGGGACGGATTCAGATGTTTTTAGACACATTTACTAGGATAATTCTGGGAAATCCCTTATCTTTCTATTGTGTTGCTAGTGTTTTAGTGAGTTAAATAGTACCTGATAGTCGGAGGTGTACGTCCACGGGTGTCTTGACGCGCAGTGTCTCAGGGGAGTCGACGGCAGCTATGGACGGGGCGAGCTCAGCTTTTCTCCGGTAAGAAGCGACTTTTTAAACCACAATTTTCTCACTGAAACCTGCTGGTTGACATTCCGTCATGTTTCATGTTGGCTTGACCGCGCTCTGATCCATAGTAAATTTTTCACCTCCAGGAATTTTAAACAAGGAATCACCGTGTGTTTGTGTGTCTAAAGGCTAAAGGTTCCCAACTCCATCTTGCTACTTTGACTTCTCCAATATTAATTGAAGAAATTACAAAAGATTTAGCAACACAGTTCTCCAAAATATACAGCTGTATAATTATGCCGTTAAAGCAGACGACACTTGGCTGTGTGTGTGCGTAGCGCTCATACTTCGTAAAAACCTGTGACGTCTTGCGTAAATGTCATTACACGACGTTTTCAAGACGAAACTCCCGGGAAATTTAAAATTGCAATTTTGTAAACTAAAAAGGCCATATTGGCATGTGTTGCAATGTTAACATTTCATCATTGATATATAAACTATCAGACTGCGTGGTGGGTAGTAGTGGGTTTCAGTAGGCCTTTAATCATTAAATAAATAATCGAATCATTGAATCCATCCATTTTCTGCATATTATCTAAAGACCGGTCGCGGTGTCAGCAGAGTAGTATAAAAACTTATTTACGCATTGTTTGACCAACTATTACATTAAATGAATGACACATTATTTTCATTATTGAAAACAGGAAGAAGATGATTACGACGTCATGCAAGACCCGGAGTTCCTCCAGAGTGTGTTGGAAAACCTGCCCGGCGTGGACCCAAACAACGAAGCCATTCGCAATGCAATGGGCTCCCTGGCCTCCCAGACGGGCAACAAGCCTGATGGAAAAAAGGATGAGAAGAAAAAATGAGGAAAGCAAAATGGTGGACTTTTATATCCCAAAACAGTGATAATGATGATTGGAACCTGACATTAATGTAATGTACCATCCTTTTTTCGGATACTCAAAATCCCCCCCCTAAAAACATCTGGCTGCAGTCTGTACATTTATAGTAATTAATTAGAAAAATAGTGACATTAGATTAACAGTTAGTCAGTTTTTGTTTTTTGCAATAAAGTTCAAATATTACAACAGAGCCAATTGGTGTTTTTATGTTCCTTACCTTACTACACCAACATGTGACGTTATTACTGTGTAATAAACAATAACAGTTGGTACAAAATGCGGCTGCTAGACTTTTGACAAGAACAAGAAAGTTTGATCACATTACGCCTATAGTGGCTCACCTGCACTGGCTTCCTGTGCACTTAATATGTGACTTTAAGGTTTTACTACTTACGTATAAAATACTACACGGTCTAGCTCCATCCTATCTTGCCGATTGTATTGTAACATATGTCCCGGCAAGAAATCTGCGTTCAAAGGACTCCAGCTTATTGGTGATTCCTAAAGCCCAAAAAAAGTCTGCGGGCTATAGAGCGTTTTTCGTTCGGGCTCAAGTACTCTGGAATGCCCTCCCGGTAACAGTTCGAGATGCTACCCCAGTAGAAGCATTTAAGTCTCACCTTAAAACTCATTTGTATACTCTAGCCTTTAAATATACATCCTTTTTAGACCAGTTGATCTGCCGCTTTTTTCTCCTCTGTCCCCCCCCTCCCTTCTGGAGGGGGTCCGGTGCGATGGCCATGGATGAAGTACTGGCTGTCCAGAGTCGGGACCTGTGTATCAGTTGGGGACATCTCTATGCTGCTGATCCGACTCCGCTTGGGATGGTTTCCTGTGGACGGGACTCTCGCTGCTGTCTTGGATCCGCTTTGAACTGAACTCTCGCGGCTGTGTTGGATCCACTATGGATTGAACTTTCACAGTATCATGTTAGACCCACTCGACATCCATTGCATATGTGGTCCTCTCCAAGGTTCTCATAGTCATCATTGTCACTGGAGTCCCACTGGGTTGGAGTTCTCCTTGCCCACTGGGTGTGAGTTTTCCTTGCCCTTATGTGGGTTCTTCCCAGGATGTCGTAGTGATTTGTGCAGCCCTTTGAGACACCTGTGATTTAGGGATATATAAATAAACATTGACTGATTGATAATGTACAATCAGTGAAATAGAATTTGGAGTGTATTGTTTTTCTGGGTGTTAGCCAGGAGGGACGGCAGTGGTCATGTGACGGGAAGCGACGCATTTTCAGCTGAAAACGAGCTTGGCTAGTCGGAAATCGCACGTCCAGGTAAACAATCAAACTGCATGAACTATAAAAAACGTCAATCCTCATCCCTGCCATCACATTTCCGCACCATCTTCGACCCGGCAATTAGCGGCTTGCAATCGCTGTCACAATGGTTCAGAAAAGCGCCCTGGTTTGCCTTTTTTTTTTTTTTTTTAAATGGCAAAGGCTAGCTCGTTAGCTCGGTGACCCCTTCTTTCCGTCTTGGCTGGAGCTCAGCGGCCATCTAGCCAGCCTCCGTCTGGAAAAGGGATATCGAAGAGCCGACGCTTGTGTACTCGAATGGCCACATTACGCCCACCACGTTGGCGACAAACATGCACGAAAACCACGAAAGAAGCCATATATCCCATTCATAGTAAATGTATTGTCGGTACCTGTAAAGCGAAGGAGGGGTTTGGTTGCTAGCGCGCTAGCTGGCTAATGCTAACGTATCAGGAACATTGCAATTTAGCTAACGACACCGGCCTGCTGCGTATTGTCACTTTATGCCAGGAAAAGATTCAACAACGGCGAAGGTTGTTTTTTTAAATTGTCTCATAACTTCGTGTGTATTATTGCGACGCAGGCTAAAGACAATACCGTTTTCCTAACTGTTTTTATTCTTTACAGGCGTTAATCACGTTATGGGGGACATGAAGACCCCAGATTTTGATGACCTGTTGGCAGCATTTGACATTCCTGATATTGATGCCAAGGAGGCCATCCAGTCTGCCCCTGATGAGGCGGAGGGACCCCACGCAGCCACCGGGGCGCCTTTGGGAAAGACTGGCAACGTCGTGGGGTCGTCCATGAGCCCCTTGGACTCCCAGGGGGACACCCCCATCGTTAGTGTGATTGTCAAAAACAAAGTGTGTGTAGAGGCGGCGGGTAGAGAGGCCGCAGACACGAACCAGGATGCTATCGATGTGATCGCAGGGGTGGACGTGGGTCCCCGTCTTGGAGCGTGTCCCCCCGGGATGGTGGAATCTGATGTTCTCAACCACAATGGTTTTCGGGTGTCCGCGCCACTCTCTATTGGCCAGTCTAATGGCACCCCTTGGACCATGAATGCCTCTAAAACGGCGGCGGAAACGTCAGGCAACGGCGCAGCCAAGTCAAATAAACAAGGAGGAAATATTTTTAACAGACTTAAACCACTACTCGGCCCAGGTTCTGGAGACCCTGTGGGACGGGCCAGGAAGATGCAGCTGTTGCAACAGCAGCAAGATACAGGACAAGAGAAAGCGGATGGCATCAAGGCACCGCTGCCCTCGTCGTCTGCAGGGCTCGCTCCGAATTACTTCCCACCTGCTAAAACACTTTCTGAACCACCTTCTGCGCTTACTTCACAACCGCTGAACACAACCAAGCCTTTTAACGAGGCCCCCAAAATGGCTGGGTATCAACACCAGCAGCTGGAGGAAGAGGACGAGGATTCCGACACAGATTTGGACAGTTCGCTCGTGATCCAGGAGAGTCCAGACTCGCCAGTTTCCAGTCAGATGAAGCGCGGTTACAAGTCAGACCAGCCTACGTTGTCCACTCCGTCTCAGCCTAAATCGTTGGAACCTCCCCCGGGGGCGTCACTGACCCTTCAGTTGGGATCCACTGAGAACTCTCAGCTGGAGGAGAAGCAGTCAGAACACGTGATAGAGGAGAGGGACTCGCCTGAGAGCCCTGAACCTGAGATGCCAAAATCTACTGCTCAGGTGGCATCCACCAAGAAATGCTCCAGCCCGGCTTCGGCTTCCACGCCACCTTCTGCTGACCTGAGGGAGCCAAAGGAAGAGGAGGAGGAGATGGAGGTAGGGAACGGGATGGACAAAGCGTCAGACGAGAGCACCGATAAGGCAGAAAATTCCAGCGAGGAAAAGATGGAAGTGGACGAAGGCAAGCCTAAAGTTGTACCCACTGAGGGAGAGGAGGCAGGGGTTGTCTCACTGGCTGCTTCGGGGGCTCCCTCACGGCCCCTGAAGGTCCGGATAAAAACCATCAAGACCTCCACGGGCGGGATAACTAGAACGGTCACCAGGGTGGCTCCAAAAGGTGGCGCTGGAGGCAAGGGTCAGGACACTAAAGGAGGCGGGGAGCGCAAGGCGCTGGTGAACAAAACTCAAAAGACTGAAGCGTCCCAGCAGCAGAAAGTCAGCGCTCTTAACACCCTCCCTGTGTCGACACTCGCCGCCAGCAGCGTCATGCTTGCCGCCGCCACTAAAGTACAAAACAAGATGGCTGCCTCCGACAAGGCTAAAGTGTCGGTCACTGCCGTTAACATCACAAAATCTGCCGCTCTGCCAGCCACGCCTGCCGTGGCGTCCTCTCCCAAGTTCTCGGTCGCTGCCAGTGGGATCAGCGTGAGGACCGCCACAAAGGGGACTGCCAACGGACCAGGGGGTTGCAACCCCCCATCCAATAAGCCCGCCTCCATTGTAAACAGCACAGGCGCCGTCATCTCCAGAAGTCAGTCAAGCCTGGTGGAGGCTTTTAACAAGATCCTCAACAGTAAGAACCTTTTGCCCAGTTACAAACCCGACCTCTCGGCACCGCCGCCCCCAGAGTGGGGTCTCCCGCTCCCAGCCACCGGATACCGCTGCCTGGAGTGCGGTGACGCCTTCGCACTAGAGCGCAGCCTGGCTCGCCACTACGACCGACGGTCGCTGCGCATCGAGGTGACGTGTAACCACTGCGCCAAGCGGCTGGCCTTCTTCAACAAGTGCAGCCTGCTGCTGCACGCCCGCGAGCACAAGGAGCGTGGCCTGGTCATGCAGTGCTCGCATCTCGTCATGAGGCCCGTCACCGTAGAGCAGATGATTGGGCAGCAGGACGTCACGCCTGTCGGCAGTAAGACTCTTATTTTTTTTACTCTTGATTACCTGGGAGTACAAGACACATACTCAAAACTAAACTGGAATGGCAAAAGCAGGTACAGTCATCCTTCACCACATCGCACATCAAATATTGCAGCTCCGCAACATCGCAGATTTTTTAGGAGTATTAAATAAAAATGTGAAGCATTTTCTGCAAGTTAAAGGCCTACTGAAATTAGATTTTCTTATTTAAACGGGGATAGCAGGTTCATTCTATGTGTCATACTTGATCATTTCGCGATATTGCCATATTTTTGCTGAAAGGATTTAGTAGAGAACATCCACGATAAAGTTTGCAACTTTCGGTTCTAAGAGAAAAGCCTTGCCTCTACCGGAAGTCGCAGACGATGACGTCACATGTTTGATGGCTCCTCACATATTCACATTGTTTTTAATGGGAGCCTCCAACAAAAAGTGCTATTCGGACCTAGAAAACGACAATTTCCCCATTAATTTGAGTGAGGATGAAAGATTCGTGTTTGAGGATATTGATAGCGACGGGCTAGAAAAAAAAGGAAAAAAAAGCGATTGCATTGGGACGGATTTCCGATGTTTTTAGACACATTTACTAGGTTAATTCTGGGAAATCCCTTATCTTTCTATTGTGTTGCTAGTGTTTTAGTGAGTTTAATATTACCTGATAGTCGGAAGGGTGTCTCCACGGGTGTCTCGACGCCAGTGTCTCAGGGGAGTCGACGGCAGCTATGGACAGCACAAGCTCAGCTTTTTTCCGGTAAGAACTGACTTTTTATCCACAATTTTCTCACCGAAACCTGCTGGATGACATGTGGTCGGGATCCATGTTCTCTTGAATGCGCTCTGATCCATAGGAAAGTTTTACCTCCAGGAATTTTAAACAAGGAATAACCGTGTGTTTGTGTGGCTAAAGCTTCCCAACTCCATCTTTCTTTTGTGACTTCTCCAATATTAATTGAACAAATTGCAAAAGATTCAGCAACACAGATGTCCAAAAAACTGTATAATTATGCTGTTAAAGAAGACAACATTTAGCTGTGTGTGTGTGCAGCGCTCATACTTCCAAAAAACCCGTGACGTCTTGCGTACACGTCATCATTACACGACATTTCGAAGACGAAACTCCCGGGAAATTTAAAATTGTAATTTAGTAAACTAAAAAGGCCGTATTGGCATGTGTTGCATTGTTAATATTTCATCATTGATATATAATCTATCAGACTGGGTTTCAGTAGGCCTTTAAGCATACACATGGCTAAAGAAAACTTAAAATATCAATATTACAGTGGTACTGGCCACTAGAGGAGACCAAACCAGAGTGCACTGTTCAGGCAGCATTACTATATTGGATTAAGGCAGGGGTCGGCAACCCAACACTTTGAAAGAGCCATATTGGACCAAAAATACAAAAAACAAATCTGTCTGGAGCCACAAAAAATAAAAAGCCGTAAATAAGTCTTGTAATATAAGCAACACATGACGTAAGAGTCTACATTAGCCTACTATCAAAATGACTATGTAATGCAGGCTGAAGCAAATGTTCGTTGACAGAAATGTTGAAATGTAATATTTATTCTACAGATTTTTTCCACATTAGAAACCATGAGTAAGTCAGAGGCTATTCAGAAAGTGAGATAACTCCTGGAAATGTATGGCTTTTAATGCCCAGATGTGTGTGTCCAAGTTAAAGGAAACGGCAGGCTGTCTTCTTTTAATAGATGTATTACATGCTTTGGGAAGCTCGGTAATGTTTGCTGTGGTCTGGAACAACATGGCACACAAACATCTATCTGAAATGCAGCCAATATTACATACTTACATCCAGATAGCCACAGGGGCGGCACTAAAGAGCTAAAAACTCCTGGATTAAAAAGTTAAAGTTAAAGTACCAGTGATTGTCACACACACGAGGTGTGGCGAAATTATTCTCTGCATTTGAACCATCACCCTTGATTATCCCCTGTGAGGTGAGGGGAGCAGTGAGCAGTAGCGGTGGCCGCGCCCGGGAATAACTTTTGGTGATTTAACCCCCAATTACAACCAATGATGCCGAGTGCCAAGTAGGGAGGTAATGAGTACCATTTTTTATAGTCTTTGGTAAGGTAACTAAAAAGTGTTATTTCATGACCTGAGGGCTGTTATGTTGAAAAATGTATTTAAATTGTAGTGTAAGTTTTTTTTTTTTTACTGCTCTAGCTACAAAGATATTCAATTTGATCCTAGTCACAGCTGATGTGTCTTTGGGCAAGAAACTTTACCCACCTGCTCCCAGTGCCACCCACACTGGTTTAACTGTAGCCTAAAGATGTAGATAATGGGTTTCACGAAGTAAAGCGCTTCAGAAATTTAATTTAAAGGCCTACTGAAACCCACTACTACCGACCACGCAGTCTGATAGTTTATATATCAATGATGAAATATTACATTGCAACACATGCCAATACGGCCGGTTTAGTTTACTAAATTGCAATTTTAAACTTCCCGCGGGGTATCCCGTTGAAAACGTCGCGGAATGATGACGCTTATGTTGACGCGTGCTTGTGACGTTATTGGTTGGAGCGGACATTTTAGCCCAGCACCACTCACGGCTAAAAGTCATCTTGCTTTAATCGCATAATTACACAGTATTTTGGACATCTGTGTTGCGGAATCTTTTTGCAATTTGTTCATTTAATAATGTAGACTATAAAGAAGAATGCTGTTGGTGGAAAGCGGTGGATTGCAGCTGCCTTTAGCAACCAAAACACAGCCGGTGTTTCTTTGTTTGTTGTGAAGCTTTAATATGGAACAGAGCGGTCAAGCGAACATGTTTCTCTACCACATGTCAACCAGCAAGTTTTTAGATGAGAAAATTGGGATATTAAGTCAGCTCTTACCGGAGACTTGAGCGGAGTTTGTGTCCTCTTGCAGCAGCTGTCAAAAAGGCAGCTGTGAATTTATTGGCTCCTCCACATGGCTTTCCTTTAGAGACAGTGGCGGTCACCGCAGCCCTCCAACTTTCAGGTATGACTTTATAATCTCACTAAAACACTAGTAACACAATAAACAGATAAGGGATTTTCCAGAATTATCCTAGTAAATGTGTCTAATAACATCTGAATCGCTCCCACTGCTGTCGCCTTTTTTCTTTTTTTTTTAGTGCTTCACTCTAACATTCTCATCCACGAATCTTTCATCCTCGCTCAAATTAATGGGGAAATCTCGGTCCGTATCGCTCTTGCTGCTGGTGGCTATGATTATAAACAATGTGAGGATGTGAGGAGCCCTACAACTCGTGACGTCACGCGCACATCGTTTGCTACTTCCGGTACAGGCAAGGCTTTTTTATTAGCGACCAAAAGTTGCGAACTTTATCGTGGATGTTTCTACTAAATCCTTTCAGCAAAAATATAGCAATATCGCGAAATGATCCAGTATGACACATAGAATGGACCTGCTATCCATGTTCGAATAAGAAAATCTCATTTCAGTAGACCTTTAATTTCAAATTCACTTCCATTTATAATGAAGGATTCCTACTTGGTGGAAAGTCATTTACCTCAGTCATTTGTCAGGAACCAATTACCCTAACAGCTATAAACGTGGGATGACTGTACTTCCAAAGCATCTTTTAAGGTGGTACCCAATGAAAAAAGTACACATACAAAATCATAACTCAATATTGAGACACTTTTTGATTTAACCATACGGCTGCACAAATATATTTTGATTCAAAATGGTGTCTGTAGCTTTAAGCGACACAAAGACTAGCCTAGCTACACATTTTAAAAGGAACATCATGCTAGGTTAGCCTATTTACTGAAAAAAAAGTAATCATTTACAGCACCTGTGTCAATAGCTGATTCATGGTTAGTTGACAGTACTCCCGGCTTTAAGACGTGTAGCAAATCCTGCAAGTGTATAAATTGTCTTCACTGACCTCTCCCCACAAGGTGTCCTCTCCACTTCGTCGTCCTCTCCCTCCTCCACCGCCGCCACATCCGGGGCCGCCTCTGCCGGTTCCAGCCCGATGAAGGACGCGGGGTCCTCCGCCGCGGGGGGTCAGGCTCGCCAGGTGCGGCGCACTCCTCAAGCGCTGATGCCTCTGCCCTGCAAGAAGGCTGAGAGTCTTCACTACAACAACTACAAATGTCCTGAGTGCCAAACGCAGTTCTCTAGCAAGGCGGCGCTGGTCACACACTTCCAGCAGATCCGAGCCGCTCCAAATTCGGTGAGACGGCATAGACGAGGATCCCGTAGTATTGTGTAACATTGTTTTTTTGTCCTGAAGACATGCTCGCAGTGCTCACCTCCCATGATGCTGCCCAACTCTTGCGCCGTGTCGGCCCACCAGAGGGTCCACAAACACAAGGCCCCGTATGTGTGTCCTGAATGCGGCGGCGTGGCCCGGCAGCCCAGTTTCCAGACACACCTGGAGGAGGCCTGCCTGCACTTTGCTAGGCGCATCGGTTACAGGTGAGCAGGTAACTCCCAAAAGTCACGATTCCACTTGATGCTGGAGGCTGAAAGAACGATGTGTCGGGTTTAAAGGTGCTCTAGCTGCCAGGTCGTGTTTGGAGGGTTGAATTCCATCAAGTCCCACATTCAGACGGCTCACTGCGAGGTCTTTCACAAATGTCCCAGTTGCCCCATGGCATTCAAGTCGTCTCCCAGCGCCCAGAGTCACATCAGCACGCAGCACCCCACGCTCACCGGAGGACAGGCCAAGTATGGATGCCCCGATTTTGCACACAACCTAAATTTAACATGTGATAACAACCATTTTGTCTCTTTTCAGGATGATCTATAAGTGCGTGATGTGCGACACGGTCTTCACCCAAAAACCCCTACTGTACATGCACTTCGATACGCACTTAGCCAAACAGAAAGTGCACGTGTTCAAGTGTCCCGACTGCACCAAGCTGTACGCTCAGAAAGGTTCCATGATGGAGCACATCAAGGTGGGTCACTCGCTTGCTCCACAAATAACATGATAAATAACATTATCCAGTAGTCATAACCACAAGTAATACTGGCTTATCAATGTTTGTTTACATTTGGAAGTAACCTGCCAGTTGTGTGCATTAAAAAAAACCTTTTAGGAGGAGAAAGTCCAGATCATTTTGTTCTAAGACTGTCTAAAATGATGAGGTGACTAGAATTGAAGTTTAAAGGCCTACTGAAATGAGATTTTCTTATTTAAACGGGGATAGCAGGTCCATTCTATGTGTCATACTTGATCATTTCGCAATATTGTCATATTTTTGCTGATAGGATTTAGTAGAAAAACATCCACGATAAAGTTCGCAACTTTCGGTGCTAAGACAAAAGCCTTGCCTTTACCGGAAGTCGCAGACGATGACGTCGCAAGTGTGGGGGCTCCTCACATATTCACATTGTTTATAATGGGAGCCTCCAACAAAAAGTGCTATTCGGACCGAGAAAACGACAATTTCCCCATTAATTTGAGCAATATGAAAGATTCGTGTTTGAGGATATTGATAGCGATGGACTAGAAAAAACAAAACAAAAAAAGTAAAAAAAACAACGCGATTTTTAGACACATTTAGTAGGATAATTCTGGGAAATCCCCTATCTTTCTATTGTGTTGCTAGTGTTTTAGTGAGTTAAACAGTACTTGATAGTCAGAGGTGTACGGCCACGGGGCAAGCTCTGCTTTTCTTCGGTAAGAAGCGACTTTTTAACCACAATTTTCTCACCGAAACCTGCTGGTTGACATTCCGTCGTGTTTCATGTTGGCTTGACCACGCTCTGATCCATAGTAAATTTTCACCTCCAGGAATTTTAAACAAGGAATCACCGTGTTTTTGTGTAGCTAAAGGCTAAAGCTTCCCAACTCCATCTTGCTACTTTGACATCTCCAATATTAATTGAACAAATTGCAAAAGATTCAGCAACACAGTTCTCCAAAATACTGTGTAATTATGCCGTTAAAGCAGACAACATTTAGCTGTGTGTGCGTAGCGCTCATACTTCCTAAAAACCCGTGACGTCTTGCGTACACGTTATCATTACACAACGTTTTCAAGACGAAACTCTCGGGAAATTTAAAATTGCAATTTAGTAAACTAAAAAGGCCGTATTGGCATGTGTTGCAATGTTAATGTTTCATCATTGATATATAAACTATCAGACTGCGTGGTGGGTAGTAGTGGGTTTCAGTAGGCCTTTAACATTGTATTGTACAAATCAGGAACTAAGTACAAACAATAGAAATACCAGCGCCGTGAGAGAAGGAACCAGGCTATCTCAAGGTCAAAGCAGTCTCTGAAATAGCTGCACGTCTCTCGTGCTTCTTTCCAACTGAAAGTTAACTTCACGCGTGTGCCACACACATTCTTCAGGCTGGCACTTCATGACACCATTAATTATGTGTGAGACTGTGCATAGATGAAAAACATGATGCATTCATTGTTTTTTTCTTCCTTGAGCAGAACCAATGCCAAAGCTAGTAATTTGTAAGGCGTTCCATGTTGCCCAAAGGAGGGAAAGTATTCCCCTAAAATGTGTCGTGTGCCTTTTATGTGTTTCCCGTTCTTTGCTTCCCAAAAGGAGTGTGGCATCAACAAAAGCAAATACCGTATTTCCCTGAATTGCAGCCGGGGCGCTAATTAATTTAAAACCTCTTCTCACTCCTGCGCTTACCAAAGGCATGTGGTAAATGTAAGCATGGGCTAATTATTTTAAAACCTCTTCTTACTCCGGCACTTACCAAAGGCATGCAGTAAAAATTTGAGTATGATGTAAGCTTGGACCTTAAATCCTACTGAATAGCTCTTAATCTTCTTCCTTTTATGCAATTTCAAATTACCGGTATTGAAATCAGCCTCCTCCATTTTGAAAATGAAGTGTCACTCGTGACGTCACAAGTTTGACCAGGCGGTAATACTAAGCATGCGTTAATTATTTTGCGAAGCGAGTTTGACCCGGTAGTAATTCAAGGCAGGCGCATACTATAGCCCTGCGGCAATTCAAGGAAATACGGTATGCCTGAACAAGGTTAACTCTAATGGACTTGCCTAAGTTCTGTGCAAAGTACAAGTTGAGCTTCTCGAAAGGCTGGGCTACATGGTGACATTTAAAAAGTGATGTCTTGTAATTCACATCGATTAGACGGCGCACAGAGGTCCGTCCGCCAAACAGGAAGCGGCGTCCGAGGCTTCCAGTGCTGCCCCGGCCCCTTCGTCCGCCCTCAAGGCGAAATCCTCGGCCAAGCCGGACAACTCTGACGGCGAGGACTGGGGGCGGGATCACGAGGAGGAGGAGGAAGACGACGACGATGAGGACGACGACGCAGATGATGACTACGAGGCGCCGGTAGCAGCGGGCGGCGCCGCCCATCCCAGCACACAGACCGAGTGGACATGTCCGCAGTGCCAGAGCACCTTCACAGACAACGAGGACTATCTCAGTCATGTCAAGATGGAGCACGGCAAGGTGTGACCTGTTTTTTTTAAATTAATTTATTAAAAACATGTCGCTATCAACTTAATTACAATCTTGTTTCACGCCAAAGTTTCCGTGTCGCATCTGTGGAGGAAACTTCAGCACATCGTCCAGCCTCAGGCGTCACGAGAGAGTCATTCACGAGGGCAACAAACGAGTCTTCCATTGCCAGTAAGCAACTTTAGTATTTCGCACACCTTGTCTAATTCATTCGTCTCTAGCAGGCTCGATGAAAAATGAACGTATTACTGTCTCTGACTGATCAATAGGTGACAGTGTTCTGGGCTTTTTGTTAAAATGTGTAGCGAAGCATTTCATTGTTTCTCTTTAGAAAGTGAAGTCACCGTAGTGGGAATCTAGATCTTAAAAAAATGCCTTGGCTCTGTTGTGTGGCTATACTGACGTAGTAACACTTCAACAGATGTGAAGAAGTTGTTACTTTCACATATTTTATATTTTATTTCAAACTCTACTGCAGAAGTCTTTAACAATTTTTGGTTGATTAGAATTTTCTTTTATATATTTTCTTATACCCGCCCCACAGTTTTAGCACTAATGTAAATGTCTTTAAATACACATTAACATTGATCCAACACACTGTAGTTTAGAGTTGGCAGTGGTTAAGTGACCCTACTCACTGTACCTTGCAAGTTTAAAATAAAAACATGAATAAATAATTATACTGTATTATTATATTCATGATGGCAACTGCATGCCAGCTAGCAATTTGCGGTGTAAGCTGCTAGCTAACGATCAAGGTGCGAGTTGTCTGTGGGTGATTAGCCCGCCAGTTGCTAGCTAGCGATTAGCAATGCATGCTGCCAGCTAATGGTTAGGGTGCTAGTTGTCAACTAGCAATTAGCCGTCAGTTGCCAGCTAGCAATTATCGGCGTTCGTTGCCAGCTATTAGCATTAATTAGGATTCCAGTTGTCAGATAGCAATTAACATTTAATCCCCAGCTAGGGATTAATGGCACAAGCTACCAGCTAACTGAGTGCTAGTTTTCAGCTAGCGATTAACGAGGCTATTTTGTATTTGAATGTTGATTTTGCACAATTCAAGTTCATAACATCTAATTACCAGCTAACGATTAGGATGCTAGTTGTAAGCGAGCAAATAACATCTAATTGCCAGTAATTAGCCCGGTAGTTGCCAGCTAGCGATTAACGATGCTATTTTGTATTTGAATGTTGATATTGCACAATTCTGCGATGAGGTGGCGACTTGTCCAGGGTGTGCTGCGCCTTCCGCCCAATTGTAGCTGAGATAGGCACCAGCGCCTCCCGCGACCCCAAAGGGAATAAGCGGTAGAAAATGGATGGGTGGATATTGCACAATTCAAGCTACCTTTAGGACCAGTTTAATTTAAAACACAAACATAATTCGATACAGAATAAATAAGTAGGGTGATCACGCTACATCTCTATTGGTTTGGGGGCCCCTTGCCCTGAAAAAAAAATTGAAGACTCCAGCTTTACTGTATGAAAACTGCATTGCTCGAGATACAGTAACATATCAAAATAAACATAAGGTAAATCAAATATGGTCATATTACTTTTAATAACGCTGAATGTAACAAAATGGCTCATGTCCATCCCCATAAATCTAGACTCAATCCATATATTTTCTACCACTTGTCCCTTTTGGGGTCGCGGGGGGTGCTGGAGCCTATGTCAGCTGCATTCAGGCGGAAGGCGAAGTACACCCTGGACAAGTCGACACATCATCGCAGGACCAACACAGACAGACAACATTCACACTCGCATTCACACACTAGGGCAAATTTAGTGTTGCCAATCAACCTATCCCCAGGTGCATGTCTTTGGAAGTTGGAGGAAGCCGAAGTACCCAGAGGGAACACACGTATTCACGGGGAGAACATGCAAACTCCACACAGAAAGATTCCCAGCCTAGGGCTACTCAGTCAGGACCTTCGTATTGTGAGACACATGCACCAACCCCTGTTCCCCCGTGCCGCTTAGACTGTATTTCTTTATTACAAAAACATGCAAATGTTTTTTCTACTTTCTAGATTTGATCTACTTGAGAGGCATGAGCTGTAGGGTTTTCTGAATGAGTTTAAAATGTTTGTTAGACAACTTTTTAAAAATCCTGTTTGCACGATTTCTTAAAATATACTGAAAAATTAGAACCATACAGTTTTTAGTTTTGTTTCACCTCTATTGTCATATACAAATATGTGGTAATGGAGAATCACATATGGTATCATTAAGTACCCTAAGTCAGTGGTTCTCAAATGGGAGTACGCGTACCCCTGGGGGTACTTGAAGGTATGCCAAGGGGTACGTGAGATTTTAAAAACATATTCTAAAAATAGCAACAATTCAAAAATCCTTCATAAATCTATTTATTGAATTATACTTTAACAAAATATGAATGTAAATTCATAAACTGTGAAAAGAAATGCAACAATGCAATATTCAGTGCTGACAGCTAGATTTTTTGTGGAAATGTTCCATAAATATTGATGTTAGATTTCTTTTTTTGTTAAGAAATGTTTAGAATTAAGTTTATGAATCCAGATGGATCTCTATTACAATCCCCAAAGAGGGCACTTTAAGTTGATGATTACTTCTATGTTCTTTATTTATAATTGAATCACTTGTTTATTTTTCAACAAGTTTTTAGTTATTTTTATATCTTTTTTTTCCCCAAATAGTTCAAGAAAGACCACTACAAATGAGCAATATTTTGCACTGTTATACAATTTAATAAATCAGAAACTGATGACATAGTGCTGAATTTTACTTCTTTATCTCTTTTTTTCAACCAAAAATGCTTTGCTCTGATTAGGGGGTACTTGAATTAAAAAAATGTTCACATCTCTGAAAAAAGGTTGAGAACCACTGCCCTAAGTTACCCAGTCCTAGCGTACATGCTGTGGCGAGCTAATTTTGAGCGTCTTTTCTCGCTAAAGTGGAGCAAACAATTGAAGAAGATGATATTGTTTATCTAATGCTCAAACAGGATGATTTTACATTTTGCATAATAATGTACCCTAAATTGTTGACTTGATATTGTTGCAGATATTGCACAGAGGGCAAACGTACCTTTGGCAGTCGCTTCTTGCTGGACAAGCACATTCGGCTCAAGCACAGAGGCACAGAAGTGAGTCAGTCTCATCACGTCACTTTGTCCCGTCTGATGTCCTCCTCTTGGCTCCTCAGGCGGCCCCGATGACAAGAAAGCGTGCAGCCACAGGCGGAGATGGTCCAGGAAGCTCCTCAGAGCAGGACGGCGAGGGCATAGCTCCTGGAGGCAGGCCGGCAGACGAGGACGAGAACGCCACGGAGGACGGCGAGGAAGGCAGCGTCCCCGCCAAGAGAACCAGGGTGTCTGCTGCAGAGTTAGAGGAGGAAAGCAACATTTTCCGTTGCGTGCCGTGCGGCTTCTCCACAGAGGACGGCGCAGAGTTCCAGCGCCACATCCCACAGCACCGCGCCGACACCGCTTCCTTCCAGTGCCTGCAGTGCGGCGTTTGCTTTGCATCAGCCGGCTCCATGGGGCGCCACCGCTTCATCACTCACCGCGTGAGAGGCAACCAGGGCGAGTGCGACCGTGGTGCACTGCGTGGCTCCCCGGATGTCTCGCCCTCTGCCGCAGCCTCCTCTCCACAGGGGCTGGAGGACGCAGACGGCAATCTGATCTGCAAGGTGTGCGGCCGACGTTTTGACAAGGCCTCGGACCTCAACACCCACTTCCGGACCCATGGCATGGCCTTCCTCACCGCACACAAGACGGACAAGCCCCAGTAAAGGTGGGGGCAGACCTTAATAAAGGTGGTCTACGAATTTTGCAGGTTTTTAGCCACCATCGCCGACTTTTATCAATGCATGTTTGACTTCTTTGAGCAAAGCATTTATCGCTGCACTAACACGTCTCGTTCACTTGGCTCCCTCAAAAGCGGCGAGCCGTCAGCCTCAAACAAGACTTTGATGACTGCGCGCCCCTCCCAGCCTCAACCTTCATCTCGGCACCATCAGACTGATTTTGTACTACACTATTTATTATTTATATGAAACACTGCTGCTGGGATCACATGTGACGTTGGTGTTATTGAGGGCAGTAGTAAACAAAAGGTCGGTAGTACACGTTTTTTTTAAGTCATGTAAATACATAATAGCACTACAAAAAAAACATGGAGTTAGTAACTTAATATGATAATGTGAATACGTGTAGTATTTGTACTTGTACTGTCCCCAACCCTTTTTATAAAATCATTGAAGTGTAAAAGCTCGCCCTCAAGAGGCCACATGTTGTAATTACGCTGTCTCAATACTGTATGAAGACAAAAACCAAGGACTTTTTTTTATCTACAGAATCTATGCGGTCTGTAATCACATTTCTTTTGTAATGTGTTGTTTCTATCTTTTTATATGTCATATATTTATATACATCAATAATAGTCAAACCTCATGTCATGTTATTTCCTTTATGGTTGTGGTCTGCTTGCAAAAAAATTTAAATAATGCCATACATACACCTTTTTGCCGTTTTAAAATAAATATGTGAAAGCGCTTACTGTGCATGGTCGTCGTTTATTTGTGCACTTATTTGTTTGCCTCCCACTAGCTACCTTGTACTGATAATGCACACTTGATGCACTACAAGTGAGTATGCAAACACCGGCAGCGACTACATATGGAAAATGCTTGTGTCAGCACAAAAGACCGTTATGTTCCATCATATCCGACTTATGTTCATTAAAAAAGTGAATATAATCAAATGTAATATTCAAGAGCTCACTTACACCCTCTCTCAGATCTCCGATGAGCAGACCTTTGTCATCAAGTGGATCCGAGCTGTACCTGACCAGGTAGTTTCCACTCATGTAATGGAGCTGAAAGCTACATCTCACACATACGAAGGAGTAGAATAAATGTGGATGAGAAAAATTTGTTGGGCGTACCTGCTCTGCTGCTTGTCTCCACTCATGTCATTTCCTGCACTGCTCTGTGTAAAACACACATCTCAGGGAAACAACGTTTCAATCATTTCAGGCTTCATTTACATCCACCAACATGCAACTAATACTTTGGTCATTACACTGACCATTATATAACACCAAACGGTCTAAAATGCTGCATGCAAACCGCAACAACATGTCAATCTTAAGATTCTTTATTTTGATTCGTCATCAACACTCTCCCATCCATCCATACTTCTATGCGACAATAAAAAAATAAGTCATTATTTAGCGTTCTCACCTTTCACCATATAGATTTATACAAAACAGTTATAATATCACTTCAAGCCTCCAAAGAGCTTGGATAGGAAGTTGTCATCATTGGGCATGTCTGAAAATGGGCTGCGAGCACCTACAATAAAAAGCATGACATTAGAAACCTTTACTTATTAGAGGTCATACAGGCGTGGTCAAAAGTTTACATACACTTGTAAAGAACATAATGTCATGGCTGTCTTGAGTTTCCAATCATTTCTACAACTCTTATTTTTTTGTGATAGAGTGATTGGAGCACATACTTGTTGGTCACAAAACACATTCATGAAGTTTGGTTCTTTTATGAATTTGTTATGGGTCTACTGAAAATGTGAGCAAATCTGCTGGGTCAGAAGTATACATACAGCAATGTTAATATTTGGGTACATGTACCTTGGCAAGTTTCACTGCAATAAGGCGTTTTTGGTAGCCATCCACAAGCCTCTGGCAAGCTTTTGGTTGAATTTTTGACCACTCGTCTTGACAAAATTGGTGCAGTTCAGCTGAATTTGTTGGGTTTTCTGACATGGACTTGTTACTTCAGCATTGTCCACACGTTTAAGTCAGGACTTTGGGAAGAAACCAAACTTCAATGTTTTTTGTGACCAACAAGTATGTGCTCTAATCACTGTATCACAAAAAATAAGAGTTGTAAAAATGATTGGAAACTCAAGACAACCATGACATTATGTTATTTATAAGTGTATGTAAACTTTTTGCCACGACTGTATATAGTATGTACCAGAGATCGACCAATATATTCGAGTAGGCCTATAAATGATATTTGAAGCCAACGTTAATTTGCAGTCAGTTATTTAAACATAAATAGTACTCATCAGTAAACAGCTGTTTTTTTTAAACATAATTTTTTGGGAAACATCAGACCAGTGGCGACAATCTTTTATGCAGCGCTAATGTGATTAATTTATCACCAACAAACATCACAAGATTTCACAAACACCTTTATTATGTGGCTCTAAGATTGGGGTCCCCAAACTACGGCCCACGGTCCCGAATATGGTCCGCCAGTGTCCAAAACCTGGCCCGCGGGAAGTCCCAAGCTAGACAGACAAACCAAATTTTGGTCTGTCTGAAAAATTGTGCAATTTATAATTGCCACAACTAACTAACTATAAGCCTCAGATATAAACGTTTCAAAATTATTTATTTACACAGAAAGTTTTGTAAATATTTATTTACATACCTTAATTGTTTCCAAACGGTGCCTGTAACAAGGCAGTAAAATGTTTGATCACACAAAACAAAAGTCATTGTCATGGACCCACTTGCTGAAAAAGTTAGCTCTCTAATCAGCTAAAGAGATTCAATCACTCCATGGTTCATTTCACTTCTTGAATAATTTACCAACTGAATAATTTCTGACACTGAAACAATATAAAAATAATGCCATTGTAAGTTAATAATACTAACACAGACACTTGTAAACGTGTTAAAATATTAGCTAATGCTAACGACACTCGCTTGATTACATTACGATAGCATGTACAAATATGCATGAAAACCCTTGTTTCTCATATTAAAACAGATGACAGCCAATTCGACTTTGCCGTTTTATTTTTAATGAAACAATAGAAAATACGTACTCGTATAGTAGTACACTTGTTATTAGTGAGAATATACTTATTTTAAGGTATTTTTGGGTTCATTGAAGTTAGCTAATTTTACCTGTTTTGGAAAGTCTTGACAAGCCAAAATTTCTTGTTCTATTGGCAGATAATTTAGCTTAGTTCAAGTAAAATACCCCTCATTTTTGTATTTTTTTTTTTCTTGATTTTGAACACTGACTTTTTGCAGTGTGGGAGATGATCTAATTTCACCAATTTGGATAAAAAATATTTTTTGCAAATCAGTAATTATAGTCTGCAAAGTATGTGTTGTTGTTGAGTGTCGGTGCTGTCTAGAGCCAGGCAGAGTAACTGTGTAATACTCTTCCATTTCAGTAGGGGGCAGCCGGTAGCTAATTGCTTCGTAGAAACAGCGGGAGGCAGGGTGCAGGTAAAAAGATGTCTAATGCTTAGACGAAAACTAAACAAAAGGTGAGTGCCCTCAAGGAAAGGCATTGAAGCTTAGGGAAACTGAACTGGCTGCAAAGTAAAAAAGAACACAATGCTGGACGACAGCTAAGACTTACTGTGGAGCAAAGACAGCGTCCACAATGTACATCAGAACGTGACATGACAATCAACAATGTCTCCACAAAGAAGGGTTAAAAACAACTGGAATAGTCCTGATTACGAAAACAAAGTAGATGTGGGAAATATCGCTCATAAGGAAGACATGAAACTGCTACAGAAAAATATCAAAACAAGAGAAAAAGCCACCAAAATAGGAGCGCAAGACAAAAACTAAAACACGACACAGGAAAAGAGCGAAAAACTACAAATAAGTTACCTACTTTGAGACAAGGCTCTTTTGATGCATGGTGGGTTATGGTTTAAAGTCATATCTAACAATTGCGACAACGACTTTTTACTATCAACTGAGTTTCGTTTTTTATTGATTTCTGCTAGTGGTGTGCCTCCGGATTTATTCAACGCGAAAAATGTGCCTTGGCTCAAAAAAGGTTGAAAAACACTGGATTAACTAAAGAACTCCAGCCGCTAGATATTGGTGTCAACGGGGCATTCAAACTTAAACTGCGAGCTGCGTGGGAGCAGTGGATGACAGAAGGCGAACACACATTCACCAAGACAGGGAGACAGCGCCGGGCGACTTACGCCACTATATGCCAATGGACCGCGGATGCCTGGACTAAGGTATCAGTGAACTGATACATTAGCTTTCACAAAGGCCGGAATCATCTCTGAACTACCAGCTAACAGCGACGACACTGACTCGGATTATGGCGAGAGTGATTCGGACATGTTGGATGCCGTAATCGTCCAACTGTTAAACTTGGACACTGAGTATGGAGAATTTGAAGGATTTGTGGACAAGGAATAAACTAAAAAAAGTGAGTGTGTTGTATTTTACATGCTACAACTGAACAAGGTTGGGAGATAGGATCATTACCATTTCAACAATGTTGAGTTATTGTGAACGCGTTTAATAAAGTTTGACTGACTGACTTATCTGACTGTTTTGTTTTGCTTAATTCGCCTTATAGTTAGGTGCGCCTTATATATGTCTATAGTGCAAAAAATATGGTGAGTATATACTTTATTGGCATTCCAACCATCCATCCATCCATCCATCTTCTTCCGCTTATCCGAGTCGGGTCGCGGAAGCAAGGAAGCCCAGACTTCCCTCTCCCCAGTCACTTCGTCTAGCTCTTCCCGAAGGGATCCCGAGGCATTCACCGGCCAGCCGGGAGACATGTCTTCCCAACGTGTCCTGGGTCTTCCCCGTGGCCTCCTACCGGTTGGACGTGCCCTAAACACCTCCTTAGGGAAGCGTTCGGGTGGCATCCTGACCAGATGCCCGAACCACCTCATCTGGCTCCTCTCGATGTGGAGGAGCGGCGGCTTTACTTTGAGTTCCTTCCGGATGACAGAGCTTCTCACCCTATCTCTAAGGGAGAGCCCCGCCACTCGGCGGAGGAAATTAATTTCAGCCGCCTGTACCCGTGATCTTGTCCTTTCGGTCATGACCCAAAGCTCACGACCATAGGTGAGGATGGGAACGTAGCTCGACCGGTAAATTGAGAGCTTTGCCTTCCGGCTCAGCTCCTTCTTCACCAAAACGGATCGGTATAACGTCCGCATTACTGAAGACGCCGCACCGATCCGCCTGTCGATTTCACAATCCACCCTTCCCCCACTCGTGAACAAGACTCCTAGGTACGTGAACTCCTCTACTTGGGGCAGGGTCTCCAATTTGTAATAATCTGCTTGTTCTAGGTGGCTAGCAATGCAGATAATAGGAGTAATCCTTTCTGCCTCTAAATGATTTTAAATGCATCCAAAAACCGCCAACAAATTGTTATAAGCACTAGCAAGAGCAAACTATTTTTAGCCGCGCCGTGATTACAGAGAGCTACTGCATCATGATCGCCACTAAGTTAATTCTTAATTAGAAATCATGCCTCACACTTGGATAATAAAAGGTTGTCGCCATAAACTGAGCTCTGTGACATCCAACTTATACCTGAAGATGGTGAGAAAGACTCAAGACATTGGTCTACGTCGTAACATTTTTTTTAACATTTTGTGTGGATCATGATTAATTCTTAATCTAAACAAAAATTTAAGAACATCCTATCAGTCAGGATTCCAGTGAAAGCAGACATTGTAATTTAAGTGATCGTTTTTATTATGTTGGTAGATGCTATTAGCAATAGCAATACTGCTACATGATGCTTGTTTCACCCAAAACTGGATCTCTTTAACACACAGCTTCTAAAACATGTAGCTCATCCACCTTATATTCAGGCTAAAAAAATATAAGGTTCTGGATTATCATTTGTCGCAAAGTGGTCCGTGTTGTCTCTCAAGAAGTCAGACATGATTAGTAGTGTTGTTGTTGTCGAAGGAAAAAGCAAGCGTAGTGATGCGTCTGTGAAATTACTAAATAAGAATGCTTAAAATAAGCAAAATACGTAAATATTACATGTTATTATGAATGTGCCTGTTATATATATGGATATACTTACCGTGTGTATATAAAACGCTAGAGTTTTGTTTGTGTTTTGAGCGCTTTATAGGCAGGAGAGAGCAAATCCCATTGGCTACATTAATAACTGGCTTTTGCTAGCGTTTATTTACAAATTACAAAGCATAAAAAAAGAAAACCACAAGTGTTCCTGTCTTACATTAAGATTGTGAATGATTGGCAAAATTTAAAAAAAAAGTGCATTTCCCCTTTAAATACATTTTGAAAATGCTGGGCAATTTTGCTGGTGCTTGAGCAGTGGTTATTACTTCGTACTTCACCAAATATTCTGGTATCATGTGTATATATATATATATATATATATATATATATATATATATATATATATATTGTATCTGCCAATGTAGTTTTGTTGTAGTTATGTTAAAAAAAGGGGTCAGATACCGATTTTAAAAAAAGCCGATAGATTAAAAAAAAAAAAAAAAAAAAAAAAAAAGAGGCCTAAACCGGTATATGTCAAAAGGAAAAATATTGGTGCAAATAATTGGTCGATCTCTTGTATGTACTAACCCTGAATTTCTGGTCCCGTCTGATGCCCTGCACCACCTGAGCGGGTCATGGTGGTCTCCTCGTTGCCTTGGCCATCTCTGATGACGCGGCGCTCTTCAACTGTCTGTTGTACACCAAACACACAAACATTAAATAAGTTCAAGTTAAGTTAAAGTACCAATGATTGTCACACACACACTAGGTGTGGTGTAATTTGTCCTCTGCATTTGACCCATCCCCTTGTTCACCCCCTGGGAGGTGAGGAAAGCAGTGGGCAGCAGCGGTGGCCGCGCCCTGGAATCATTTTTGGTGATTTAACCCCCAATTCCAACCCTTGATGCTGAGTGCAAAGCAGGGAGGTAATGGGTCCCATTTTTATAGTCTTTGGTATGACTCGGCCGGGGTTTGAACTCACAACCTACCGATCTCAGGGCGGACACTCTAACCACTAGGCCACTGTTTTATTTTTAAATACTAATCAAAACTGACCAATTTTTATTAACCAAACAGTCTGTAATGCCCAACTCACCCCATCAGGCTTCGTCACCTTGGTGATGGTGACTGACTGGAAAAACGATCCGCTTTGAGGCAGTCTTGGTGCCTGGCCAGCAGGGGGCGCCAGAATCTGATCCAAACCACCAGAGGACACTGCAGAATCCAAATCTGGAGATATATTTTTTAACTTTTTATTTAGGAATATTGCATTTGAGGCCAATGGAAAGGTACTTTTATTCGTTTTGCCATTGTTGTTGAATCTTTTCCAGAAATTACTTTCCACATTATTTTTCAAATCATTTTATGGATTCTGTGAGGAACAACTTTTAAGCTTTGTGAATTGCTCTCCTCTGACAGGGTCTGTCCTGCCTCTTTTTAAAACGGCGGTGAGACCCCTTTTGAAGAAGAGCAGCTTAGACCCAAATACAAGTACCGACCAGTATCTAACTTAAATTTCTTAAGTAAGATTTTCAAAAACCTGTTTTCAATCAATCAATCAAACTCTATTTATGAAGCACTTTTCATATATAAAAGAAAAGCAACACTTTCCAAAAGCTTTCAAAACTTAAAAACATTACCTCGGTGACCCAGATGCCCCATTTTCACAGAGGGAATTTTGGTGAAACTTAGATAATAAAAAGTTCAGGTTTGGTACTGCTGGATATAAGCACCGCTTCTGATACTGTAGACCATCCATCCATCCATTTTCGACCAGTGGTTCTCAAACGGGGGTACGCGTACCCCTGGGGGTACTTGAAGGTATGCCAAGGGGTAGGTGAGATTTTTTTAAAACAGCAACAATTCAAAAATCCTTTATAAATATATGTATTGAATAATACTTCAAAAAATATGAATGTAAGTTCATAAACTGTGAAAAGAAATCAACAATGCAATATTCAGTGTTGACAGCTAGATTTTTTGTGGACATGTTCCATAAATATTGATGTTAAAATATTTCTTTTTTTTGTGAAGAAATGTTTAGAATTAAGTTGATGAATCCAGATGGATCTCTATTACAATCCCCAAAGAGCCCACTTTAAGTTGATGATTACTTCTATGTGTAGAAATCTTTATTTATAATTGAATTACTTGTTTATTTTTCAACAAGTTTTTAGTTATTTTTATATCTTTTTTTCCAAATAGTTCAGAAAGACCACTACAAATGAGCAATATTTTGCACTGTTATACAATTTAATAAATCAGAAACTGATGACATACTGCTGTATTTTACTTCTTTATCTCTTTGTTTCCAACCAAAAATGCTTTGCTCTGATTAGGGGGTACTTGAATCAAAAATATGTTCAAAGGGGGTAAATCACTGAAAAAAGGTTGAGAACCACTGCCGTAGACCATCACATTTTATTAAATATTAGACACCTGGTTGGGCTCTCGTATTGTTTTTAATTGGTTATCTCACAGACAAATGTTTTTATCGGAGTATGGATACCTGTTTCTTAGGAACTCATTATTTATCGTAGGTGGGGTTCAACAAGTTAAAAGTTAAAGGTACCACTGATAGTCACACACTAGGTGTGGTGAAATTACCCTTTGCATTTGACCCATCCCCTTGTTCCACCCCCTGGGAGATGAAGGGAGCAGTGAGCAGCAGCGGTGGCCGCATTTGGGAATCATTTTGGTAATTTAGGCTTAATATTAGGTCTGATACTTTTTAATTTTTATATGGTGCCTCGTGAGACGTCATTGGAGATCAGTTTCCACAGTTATAGTGCATCCGCAAAGCATTCACAACGCTTTAGTTTTTCAACATTTACACATTTAGCTATGTTATTGGCATTATTATATGCTATTCACAAATGAAATAAATACCATTTGTTTAAATTCTACACAAAATACCCATCCATCCATCCATTTTCTACCGCTTATTCCCTTTCGGGGTCGCGGGGGGCGCTGGCGCCTATCTCAGCTACAATCGGGCGGAAGGCGGGGTACACCCTGGACAAGTCGCCACCTCATCGCAGGGCCAACACAGATAGACAGACAACATTCACACTCACATTCACACACTAGGGCCAATTTTAGTGTTGCCAATCAACCTATCCCCAGGTGCATGTCTTTGGAAGTGGGAGGAAGCCGGAGTACCCGGAGGGAACCCACAAAATACCTCATAATGAAAATGTAAAAAAAGTTTTTTTTAGAGTATTTCGCGATATAATCATAAGAAACTAATAAATCACATGTACATACGTATTCACAGCCTTTGCTCAATACTTTATTGAGGCACCTTTGGCAGCAATTACAGCCTCAAGTCTTTTTAAATAGTATGCCACAAGCTTGGCACTTCTATCTTTGGGCAGTTTCACCCATTACTCTTTGCTGCATCTCTCAAACTCAGGTTGGATGGGAAACGTTAGTTTTCATCCAAGATGTCTCTGTACATTCCTGCATTCATCTTTCCCTCTGTTTTGACTAGTCACCTAGTTCCTGCCACTGAAAAACATCCACACAGCATGATGCTTGAATTCTACTCGCCCTGTCTTGTGGAAAATGCACGCGCCCATGCGTGCCGGTGCCACGTAGTAAAAGCATCTACTGCTGCTGAGTTCTCCTCTGCCTTTTATTCCGCCCCGGACACCTTGCCCTTTCCGTCTTTAAACACAGAAGCTTTCAAACTTGTTGTCAAGTTATTGATTTCATTGCTCCTTTTAAATCCATGCGCCATAAGGCTAAAGGTGAGCTATGGTTAAATGACGTCACAAGAGGCCAGGCGTCAGTGCAGACAGGCAGAGCGTAAATGGAAGAAGGATAAGCTTTATGTTTCCTATGCTATCATGAAAGACTCGTGGAAAGAATATCAGAACATTCTGAGTGTAGAAAAGAAGCAGGTAACCCATGCTTTTATTTCATCAAGTTTGGACTACTGCAACTCACTCTACGTTGCAATGAACCAGGCCTCAATCGCTCGATTGCAGTTAGCCCAAAATGCTGCTGCTCGCCTTCAAACTGGCACTAAAAAACATGAACAAATCTTTGCATCCCTTTACTGACTCCCAGTTCATTTTAGAATTGATTTTAAAATATTGTTTGTTTGGGCAGCACGGTGGAAGAGGGGTTAGTGCATCTGCCTCACAATACGAAGGTCCTAAGTAATCCTGAGTTCAATCCCGGGCTCGCGCTCTTTCTGTGTGGAGTTTGCATGTTCTCCCCGTGACTGCGTGGGTTCCCTCCGGGTACTCCGGCTTCCTCCCTCCTCCAAAGACATGCACCTGGGGATAGGTTGATTGGCAACACTAAATTGGCCCTAGTGTGTGAATGTAAGTGTGAATGATGTCTGTCGATCTGTGTTGGCCCTGTGATGAGGTGGCGACTTGTCCAGGGTGTACACCGTCTACCGCCGGAATCCAACTGAAATAGGCTCCAGCGACCTCAAAACAGACAAGCGGTAGAAAATGAATGGATGGATGGATATTGTTTGTCTTTTAATCTATTAACGGATTAGCGCCACAACATATGTCAGACCTTTTAAAAATGTACACCCCCACAAGGTCTCTGAGGTCAGCTGATCAGTTTCTTCTTGTCGTCTCGAAAACCGGTTTAAAATCCAGAGCTGATCATGCATTTTCTTCTGTTGCTCCAAAACTTTGGAACAATACCACTCTTCCTATTCGGAAGGCTCCCTCTTTAATAACTTTTAAATCACGTCTCAAAACATATTTTTACTCTTTGGCTTTGAAACCAACATTAGAGTTGTGTGATTTTAGTCTGTTTTATTTTCTCTGAGGTATTTCATGTACGTATTTATTATTTTATAGTTAAATATTTTATATTATTGAGTCTCCTAGTGTGTATGTCTCTACTTCTGTGCAGCACTTTGTGAAACTTCTATTTTTTTTTATAAATAAAATGAGCGGTGCCTGGTTTCCTCCAAACATGACACCTAGCATTACGGCAGCAGAGTTCAATCTTTGTCTCAACTGACCAGAGAATTTAGTTTCTCGAGGTCTGAGAGTCTTTCAGTTTGATTTTGGCAAACTTTTTCAAAGGAATGGCTTCCATCTGGCGACTATACCATACAGGACTGATTGGTGGATTGCCGCAGAGATGGTTGTCCTTGTGGACCTTCAAGACAGCAAATATTTTTCGGTACCCTTCCCCAAGCTTGTGCCTCGAAACAATCCTGTCTCCGAGGTCTACAGACAATTCCTTCAACTTCATGCTTGGTTTGTGCTTTGTCAAGTGTAAAGCCTTAGATGTGTGCCTTTCCAAGTCATGCCCACACAACTAAATGTATCACAGGTCCAATTAAGGATGATCAGTTGAAACAAAATGCACCTGATCTCACTTTTGAGCTTCATGGCAAAGGCTGTGAATACCTAGCACATGTGCTTTCTTAGTTTTTTTATTTTTAATAAATTTGCACAAAAGAAAAATAGAAATGACAAAAATGTATTTATTCCATTTTGGAATAACAATTTAACATAAAATGTGGTAAAAAATTGAAGCGCTGCGAATACTTTCCAGATGCACTAGATGTTGATACACACAGTTGTACATTGCTGTGTCTCTAGATGACACAGGAGCAATAGATACCCTTTGAACTGCATTTTAGACATTGAGTCATGGATGGCAGTGAATTTCCTACAGCTCAACCAGGACAAAACAGAGGTTTAAGTAATAGGCCCTGAAGGCCAGAGGGAGAAACCATCATCATCCATCCATCATCTTCCGCTTATCCGAAGTCGGGTCGCGGGGGCAACAGCCTAAGCAGGGAAACCCAGACTTCCCTCTCCCCAGCCACTCCGTCTAGCTCTTCCCGGGGGATCCCGAGGCGTTCCCAGGCCAGCCGGGAGACATAGTCTTCCCAACGTGTCCTGGGTCTTCCCCGTGGCCTCCTACCGGTTGGACGTGCCCTAAACACCTCCCTAGGGAGGCGTTCGGGTGGCATCCTGACCAGATGCCCGAACCATCTCATCTGGCTCCTCTCGATGTGAAGGAGCAGCGGCTTTACTTTGAGTCCCTCCCGGATGGCAGAGCTTCTCACCCTATCTCTAAGGGAGAGCCCCGCTACACGGCGGAGGAAACTCATTTCGGCCGCTTGTACCCGTGATCTTATCCTTTCGGTCATGACCCAAAGCTCATGACCATAGGTGAGGATGGGAACGTAGATCGACCGGTAAATTGAGAGCTTTGCCTTCCGGCTCAGCTCCTTCTTCACCACAACGGATCGGTACAATGTCCGCATTACTGAAGACGCCGCACCGATCCGCCTGTCGATCTCACGATCCACTCTTCCCTCACTCGTGAACAACACTCCTAGGTACTTGAACTCCTCCACTTGGGGCAGGGTCTCCTCCCCAACCCGGAGATGGCACTCCACCCTTTTCCGGGCGAGAACCATGGACTCGGACTTGGAGGTGCTGATTCTCATTCCGGTCGCTTCACACTCGGCTGCGAACCGATCCAGCGAGAGCTGAAGATCCCGGTCAGATGAAGCCATCAGGACCACATCATCTGCAAAAAGCAGAGACCTAATCCTGCGGTTACCAAACCGGAACCCCTCAACGCCTTGACTGCGCCTAGAAATTCTGTCCATAAAAGTTATGAACAGAATCGGTGACAAAGGACAGCCTTGGCGGAGTCCAACCCTCACTGGAAATGTGTTCGACTTACTGCCGGCAATGCGGACCAAGCTCTGGCACTGATCGTACAGGGAACAGAGGGAGAAACATTTACCAAAATTACTAGATCAGGGTCTCTGCAGGATACAACATGTCAAATTTAAGACTTTTTAGGACTTTATTAAGACCATCTCGAAAATAATTTAACACCATTTCTAGAAGCTTCCCTCCTTGATGGCTGCACATCTGGTTACTAAACACTTTATACGTTTCCATCTAGCAGGTTCAACCATGCATTAAATTGATCGTTCAGAAGACACAAATCGTTGAAGTTTTACTTGCCCATCTTATTACCCATCCATTTTCTCCGCTGCTATGCTAACTTAGCTGTCAACACATGCAACCAGGTGGTGTTTGATAAATTTTGACCGGGCAGCACAGTTAGTCTCGCTGTGTAGTTAGTTACATTATAGCGTCATAAAAAATTTAAATATTTCAAAACGAGTCTAAAGTTTATGCATGTTCAAAAAAAAAAGTAACGTCAATAGATAAAGGCCTTTCAAAATCATATTTAAGACCTTTTATGAGACTTTAAGGCCTTAAATTCCAATTATTGGACTTAAGACTTTTTTAGACTTTTTAAGACTCCAAGGATACCCTGTAGATCTATAAAAAAAATCTGGGCATGATTTTTGACTTAGAGCTGACTTTTATCCCACATATCAGAAAAAAAATTTTTTATCGTCTTAAGAACATAGCCAGTGTTAGCCCGTTTCTCTCTTAGGCTAACACGGAGGTGCTACTGCATACACCTTCAAAATGAGTGTTTTTACGTGAAAATAAATGTGAGTAATATGATAGTATACACTATATACAGTATATAGTGTACTATTTGGGAGGGTTCTAATCTTTTAATGGCTGTTAAGTAGAGGAGACACTTACAGCGTGGATCTACGTGAGCTTTATTTTTCAACTCACATGTAAGCAAATGTGCCACAGCATCAATTCTGGTCCTTCAACGATAGCTATTTTTTCGGAAATACATATTCATATATTACATATAGCCTATTCTTTGTCCACTATTGAAAAGGGATGCACCAAAAACTTGGTCGTCTAAAATCGCTTTTTCTCCCAGAAACCAGATGTGATGAAATATCCACTTCCGCTGGCGACTGCGTCTTTGCCGGCGCACACAAGTCACGTAGCTTGCCCATTAAGCCATTAATCTAAAAGTTGTTCATCTGTGACATTTAATTCATACTCAGATGTGGAGACAAACACACATTAGAAGACAGTATCTGCAGGTAGACTTTTTCTTGTTAACCCTTCGT
This sequence comes from Nerophis ophidion, assembly GCF_033978795.1. Lineage (NCBI taxonomy): Eukaryota > Metazoa > Chordata > Actinopteri > Syngnathiformes > Syngnathidae > Nerophis > Nerophis ophidion. The sequence continues at coordinate 23,155,782 of NC_084614.1, read as the reverse complement.
GTGCATCACGAATAATTCTTCATATAAACGGAAAGATATGGACATCCTACTAGTGATCATTGAAGTAAGAGCAGACATTTTACAGTAAGCTAGTGTTTTATTATTTTTGTAGTTTGTATATCTTATTGAGCACTTCTCAATACTGCTACATGAAGCGTAGTGTTTCACTAAAGTTGGATCTGTTTCGCAAACCTTCTAAAATAGTAGCGCATCCTTCTTATATTGAGAATCAAAAACTAATTGTTCTGGATCATAATTTTCCCTAAAGTAATCATTGTTGGCTCTCCCAAAGTCTGGATGATTTGCATTGTTGTTGGTGAAAAAGGAATCTGCGGTTCCTACCACTACGTCACGCGATGACGTGTCTGGCTTTCTCATTATTTCTCAAAATGGCTCAGGAATCTCCATGAGATTGGTACTTTTTTGATCATATACTTAATCACAAACTTTGTAAGTCTTTAGGTGTCATAAATCAAATATATATATGATAATAGCTTCAATATAGAGGCAACTTGTTTATCCAGTCTACTAGTACCTTAACATCACATTTCTGAGCATAATTTTTAAGTATGACAAAAAGTTGCAATTATAGTTGCAAGTCCAAGACGTTAGATGGCAGTAGTGTATAGTTTATTGAGTAGTCTAGTCAGTCTAGCCCAGCGTTTCTCAAATTGTGGGGCGCGCTCCACTAGTGGAGAATAGAGACATGACAGGTGGGGCGTGAGGAACGTGAGGAAATGTCACTTTAAATTTTTTCTTTTTTTTATTATAATCTTCAATTTTTTTTTTTTTACTAAGCTTTTGTTTTCTATACACACTGTAAATCACTTTGTGATTCTGTCTGTGAAATCCGCTATATACATAAATGTAAATTACTTATTTTTCCTGTAGGCTTCAAATTTCTAGGTAGGAGCGAACGTTTGACAGACATAGCTACAGTAACTAATGTGGGCGGGGCTAAGCGGAACAAACTTTCGCACGGATGGGTAGCAGGCTAATGTGTGAACCACTATTACACAAAATGGATAAATTTGTGACTCGCACCTCAAAGGTTGTAGAGCCAGAGCCAGAGCCAGCGCCTGCAGGGAAACAAAAATGTGACGGGCCTAAACAACCAAAAAGCCAACCGAACAGAAAATATGATGAAGGGTATCTTGCTCTTGGATTCACGGCAGCGGTGGTGGGGGCAGAGGAAAGACCCCTGTGTGTTCTGTGTCTAAAACCTCTAGCAGCAGACAGCATGAGACCCAACAAATTAAAGAGACACCTCGAGACCACACACCCCTATCACGTCAATAAGCCACTTGATTTCTTTCAAAGAAAACTGTCAGAGTACCGTCAACAAAATTAAAAGCTGTCCCACTGTCAAATGACACAGTTGCGAGATGTATATGAGACATTGCAAGTGATCTTGAAGAACAACTCGTAGACAAATGAAAAGAAAGTTGTTTTGCTTTACAAGTGGACGAAGCTACTGACAGCCATAAAGACTGTCTGTTCATCGCATACGCCCGCTTTGTGAATGGCGAGTCACTGTGCGAAGATTTGCAAATGCGTAGCTCCTTTTTTTTTTTGCAAAGATTGCAAATTGCTACTTTTATTTTATTTATTATTGAACTTAGTGCAAGTGATTTGATTTATTATTGAACTTTATGCAAGTTAAAACACTTTTATTTGATTTACTATTGAACTTGATGCAAGTTATAACACTTTTATTTGATTTATTATTGAACTTGATGCAAGTTATAACACTTTTTTTGATTTTTATTGAACTTGATGCAAGTTATAACACTTTTGTTTTATTTATTATTGAACTTGATGCAAGTTATTTTATTTATTATTGAACTTGATGCAAGTTATACCACAGCTGAACAGTTATTTTATTTATTATTGAACTTGATGTTATTTTATGTTATTGAGTTTGAATGTATACAACTTGATGTTACTTGATGTTCAATAAATTTGAAAATGTTAGGCTAGGCATTAGCGTTCTGTTGGGGCGATGGGGGAAGGTGGGGCTTAACAACTCCCCCTTGTCCAAAGTGGGGGATGACAAAAAAAGTTTGAGAACCACTGGTCTAGCCTTTGCTGAATGTAGTGTTTTGTTGCACCCTAAAAAGGGTTAATATTGTACTTAATACAGACAATGTGCATATTAGTTGCAGTTTTCACTCACAAATTTGGAGGTGTTGAAATCGCCATGTAAAATTGCCATTTCTAATAAGTAGCATGTCAATAGCAAAGCCAATGTACACTATATTGTCGGAAGTATTTAGCCACCTGCCTTTACTTACATATGAAATTAAAGTGCCATCCCATGGATTTGTCCAAAATGTTTTGGTATCCTGGAGCATTCAAGGTTCCTTTCACTGGAACTAAGGGGCCAAGCCCAACTCCTGAAAAGCCAACCCCACACACAACCCTATAGTTCCTCCTCCACCAAATTTCACACTCGGTACAATGCAGTCCAAAATGTACCATTCTCCTGGTAACCTCCAAACCCAGACTGGTCCATCAGATTGCCAGATGGAAAAGTGTGATCCATCATTCCAGAGAAGGCGTCTCAACTGCTCTAGAGTCCAGTGGCAATGTGCTTTACACCACTGCATCCCACGCTTTGCATTCAACTTAATGATGTCTGGCTTAGATGTGGCTGCTCGGCTATGGAAATCCATTCCATGAAGCTCTCTGCGTACTGTACGTAGGCTAATTGGAAGGTCACATGAACTTTGGAGCTCTTTAGCAACTGACTGTGCAGAAAGCCTTTGCACTATGCGCTTCAGCATCCACTGACCCCTCTCTGTCAGTTTACGTGGCCAACCACTTGGTGGCTGACTTGCTGTTGTTCCTAAACTTTTCACCTTTCTTATAATAAAGTTGACTTAAGAATATTAAGAAGCGAGGAAATTTCACGACTGGATTTGTTGCACAGAGCGGTAAATTCTTTAGCAAATGGTTGTAGAAACAGTCTCCATGTCTAAGTGCTTGATTTTATACACCGGGCCAAGTGATTAGGACACCTGATTCTCATCATTTGGATGGGTGGCCAAATACTTTTGGCAATATAGTGTATATTAACATCAAGCTAGCACATTTTTGGATTAGAGGAGCCTTACTTTACTTTTATTGTAGCGTTATTTTAGTCAAATGCTTTGTTGGCCATTGAAAACATTACTACAGGTAGTTTGCTCTTAGGTCTGCTGTAGTAATTGCTAAGTGACGAATTGCAAAGAGCCAGATGAGTCCGCAACCAGACGTGAGGTCAAGCGCAACCATGATTCAGTGGAAGGACCAGTGGGATTCAGTTGGCGCCAAAAAGAAAGCACCGGATTTGGAACCCATCCCTAGCATTTTTTAAGCACATTATGTTGCAACTTGTATGTGCATGAAAAGTTCTGTATAAATAAAGTTTGATTGATTGACTGATTTAGGCTTCTGTTTAGATCAAATTGTCTTAAGTTTAAAATGCTGCCTGTTGCTCAGGCATGCACTTACAGGCTTTTGAATGCAATTTCACGTGCGTAAAAGTGGTTTTACACACCAATGATGTCAAAATACACATGGATTAAACCCACCTTGGTCTTCTCTGCGCTCAGCTTCTGGAACTATCCGTGGCCTTTGACTCCAAACATCGTTGAACTGAGGAAAATTTGAACAACAGTCAAACGATTTCAGTGAGAAAAATGGTACATAAGTAGTGTCTTTTTACTTTAGAAAATGGTGTCCACCCATGAAATGGCGAGTTTGGGAATTCTGGCGACTCATGAAAATGAGATGGATTTTGGCGGGACCCTCGAGCATCACTGTCAGGGGACTTTAGCATGAAGTCTCGGAGGGGGTTGCCGCTTTTTCCCTTGTCCGGTTTGTCCTGCTGTAGTGGTGGTGCAATGCTGGGAATACCTACAAGTCAACAATTAGAGCACTAAAAATGGCTGCTTTCTCAGTGTGTGGTGGCTATTAAAATGTGGCACTTCACCGGAATTTGGCATCGACTCCCAGCGCCCGAGCTGAGAAAACATCTCCTCCATCTCCCTGAGGAAGTGTCCAAACAGGGGAGGCTCCTGCATTCGCATTCCGTCAGGGCCAAAGCTGAAACCAAACCTCCAGGCTCTGTCAAAAGGAGCCTGCTGTTCCCCGCCGAAGCAATCATTTTCAAAACAATCTTCACAATCATCCTCGTCATCGTCTTCATCACGTGCCATTGTATCAAAGAAGGGGTCCCTACAAAATGATTAAAAGGATTAAAAAAACATTTACATTGAGAGTTAGTTTGCCGTCACAAAGGCATCAACTTCATTGACCTGGGAATTGTATGTTAATTGACGGGAAAATAGTTTGTCTTGAAAACTTTTTTTTTCTTAAAGGCCTACTGAAATGTGATTTTCTTATTTAAACGGGGATAGCAGGTCCATTCTATGTGTCATACTTGATCATTTCGCGATATTGCCATATTTTTGCTGAAAGGATTTAGTAGAGAACATTGACGATAAAGTTCGCAACTTTTGGTGCTGATAAAAAAGCCCTGCCTTTACCAGAAGTCGCAGATGATGACGTCACAAGGGTGAGGGCTCCTCACGTCCTCACATTGTTTTTAATGGGAGCCTCCAGCAGCAAGAGCTATTCGGACAGAGAAAACGACAATTTCCCCATTAATTTGAGCAAGGATGAAAGATTCGTGGATGATGATATTGATAGCGAAAGACTAGAAAAATAAATAAATAAATAAAGTTTTTAAAAATAAAAGGCGATTGCATTGGGACTGATTCAGATGTTTTTAGACACATTTACTAAGATAATTCTGGGAAATCCATTATCTTTCTATTGTGTTGCGAGTGTTTTAGTGAGATTAAATAGTACCTGATAGACAGAGGGGTGTGTCCACGGGTGTCTTGAGGCCAGTGTCTCAGGTAAGTCACGGCAGATACAAGGACGGCGCAAACTCCACAGATCTCGGGTAAGAGGCGACTTTTTAACACCGAAACCTGCTGGTTGACAAGTGGTCGGGGAACATATTCGCTTGACCGCTCTGATCCATAGTAAAGCTTCACCTCCGGTAATTTTAACAAGGAATCACTGTGTGTTTGTGTGGCTAAAGGCTAAAGCTTCCCCCCTCCATCTTTCTACTTTGACTTCTCCATTGTTAATTGAACAAATTGCAAAAGATTCAGCAACACAGATGTCCAGAATACTGTATAATTGCACGATGAAAAGAGACGACTTTTAGCTTGACGTCACGGGCTGTTAGGAAATATGAGCGCTGCGCACACACACACAGCTAAATGTCGTCTGCTTTAACCGCATAATTATACAATGTTTTGGAGATCTGTGTTGCTGAATCCTTTGCAATTTGTTCAATTAATATTGGAGAAGTCAAAGTAGAAAGATGCAGTTGGGAAGCTTTAGCCTTTAGCCACACAAACACACGGTGATTCCTTGTTTAAAATTCACAGAGGTGAAGCTCTACTATGTATCACAGCGAACATGGATCCCGACCGAATGTCAACCAGCAGGTTTCGGTGAAAAAAATTTGTGGTAAAAAGTTGCTTCTTACCGGAGATCAGCTGACCTTGTGCCGCCCATAAAGCTGCCGTCGACTTCCCTGAGACACTGCGTGTCAACACATACCCGTGGACACACACCTCCGACTATCAGGTACTATTAAACTCACTAAAACACTAGCAACACAATAGAAAGATAAGGGATTTCCCAGAATTATCCTAGTAAATGTGTCTAAAAACATCTGAATCCGTCACAATGCAATCGCGTTTTTTTTTTTACTTTTTAATTTTTTATTTTAGTCCTTTGCTATGAATATCCTCAAACACAAATATTTCATCCTCGCTCAAATTAATGGGGAAATTGTCGTTTTCTCGGTCTGAATAGCCGTTTTTGTTGGAGGCTCCCATTAAAAACAATGTGAAGATGTGAGGAGCCATCAACATGTGACGTCATCGTCTGCGACTTCCGGTAGAGGCAGGGCTTTTCTGTTAGCAAGCAAAAGTTGCAAACTTTATCGTGGATGTTCTCTACTAAATCCTTTCAGCAAAAATATGGCAATATCGCGAAATGATCAAGTATGACACATAGAATGGACCTGCTATCCCCGTTTAAATAAGAAAATCTCATTTCAGTAGGCCTTTGAGAGAGTCTAAATCTACTCCATGCCACTACATTATCTGTTCATATTTGGCTTGTATATTTACCTCCAAACCTTTCAAAATATGCACTGATGCATGTAAACAAACAGTAGCCTAATGGGACTCTTGCCCTACATCTGAAACCCGGAAGTGCCTCGAGGTCACGTGATTCCAGCCAATGCACTAAACGTAGGGAAAATATCGGTAGTTGCATTTTTAAAAAAGACACCATTAGTTTCCACAAGTTTAAACTATAGTTCTACCTAATTGAAACCAGCTATAAGAAAGCCCCTTGATACATTGTCATATAAAATCTTTAACTTCTTGGCAGCGCAAAGAATGAGCCGCCGTGTGCTAGCTTAATGTTAGCTTCCAGCTGTCAACTGTGCCACTTTTAGCTTTCGGTTAACAAACTCACCTTCGTCCACGATAATGGCCGCCAGGAACCCCAAAAAAGCCTCGAAATACGTCAAACACGCTCATTCAGCCTCGTGTGACATAAAACTAGAGAATTACTACAACGCTTAGTTGGCAAAAACTAGGCAAAATAACTGCGCAGAACCAGGACTGTCAAGTGTCGTAAAGCATTAGTAGATGACGCAATTGCCAGAAAGATTTTACCGTAATGGTTACAAGTAATGCGCAACGGAAAAAATGCCACCAAATTGCAGTATGTTAATGCAGTGTTTTTCAACCTTTTTTGAGCCAAGGCACATTTTTGGCGTTGAAAAATGCGGAGACACACCACCAGCAGAAATCACTAAAAAAAACGAAACTCAGTTGACAGTAAAAAGTCGCAATTTTTGGATATGACTTTTAATCATAACCAAGCATGCATGACTCTAGCTCTTGTCTCAAAGTAGGTGTACTATCACCACCTGTCATACCACACCGTGATTTATTTTGACTTTTTTGCTGTTTTCCTGTTTTCAGTTCATGTCTTGTGCTCCTATTTTGGTGGCTTTTTCTCTTTTTTGGTATTTTCCTGTAGCAGTTTCATGGCTTCCTTTGAGCGATATTTCCCCACATATACTTTGTTTTAGCAATCAAGAATATTTCAATAGTTTTTAATCCCTCTTTGTGTGGACATTGTTCATTGTCATGTCATGTTTGAATGTACTTTGTGAACGTCGTCTCTGCTCCGCAGTAAGTCTTTGCTGTCGTCCAGCATTCTGTTTTTGTTCACTTTGTAGCCAGTTCAGTTTTAGTTCCGTTCTGCATAGCTTCAATGTCTTTTATTAGGGTCACTCACCTTTTGTTTATTTTTGGTTTAAGCATTAGACACCTTTTTACCAGAACACTGCCTCCCGTTGTTTCCAACATCTACAAAACAATTAAGATACCTGCTGCCACCTACTGATATGGAAGAATATTACACGGTTACTCTGCCGATCTTTAGAAAGCATCGACACTCAAAACATCATTTGCAAACTTCCATTACCCAAATAGGTGAAATTAGATAATCTCCCACAGCACACCAGACTGTATCTCACAACACACAGTGGCTGAAAAACACTGCGTTAATGTACAGACACACAATCGTATGAGAATTGCTGATTTAAAAGCAGTGAAATTATTACAGTTATGTTCTGTTGAAATGTCTTAAAAGTATTAATAACCATTCATATTTGACTGAATTATGCTGATAGTATATAATTCTACCATGAATTGATTTACGTGGACCCCGACTTAAACAAGTTAAAAAAAGTATTTCGGGTGTTACCATTTGGTGGTCAATCTTACGGAATATGTACTGAACTGTGCAATCTACTGATAAAAGTCTCAATCAATCAACAGTATACAATTCTGGAAGAGAGCAAGAATACGGTTCCTAATATGTAAATGACATGCCATCAGCATGCGACTGTGAATTGTTCCTGTTTGCGGATGACTCACCCCTGCTGGTATCCGGAAGGGACAAGTCACAGGTGGAACAAATCCTCAGTGCTGAACTCCTTAATATTTGCACCTGGTTCGCTGACAATAAGCTATCCATACACTTAGGTAAAACAGAATTCATCCTATTTGGGTCCCACATCAACCTTAAGAAAGTCAGTGACTGCACTATAAAAGTGGGTGACATTGTTATCACCAGGAAAGATGAGATCACCTACCTAGGTTCCATTCGAGAGGCTAATCTTTCCTGTGATAAAATGGCAACCAAGATAATCAAAAAGGTCAACCAAAGAACGAGATTCCTCTACAGAATCTCCTCTCTGGTCAACAAAAGCACCTTGAAGATTCTAGCGGGAACTCTCAATCAACCCTTTATCGATTACGCTTGCACCTCCTGGTACCCCAGCACCTCCAAAACCCTCAATCTAGACTCCAAACATCCCAGAACAAGCTAGATCGGTTACTTTTAGACCTCCAGCCCAGATCACACCTCACTCCAACCCACTTATCAAAAGTGGGCTGGCTCAGGGTGGAGGACAGAGTAAAACAACTTGCACTGAGCCTAGTCTATAAAATCCGCTACACCTCCCTGATACCGAAGTACATGTCAAACTACTTCCTTAACGTAAATGACCGCCATAACCACAACACCAGGGGGAGCTCCACAAACGACGTTAAACCCAGATTCCGATCTAACAAAGGTCTTAACTCATTTTCTTTCTATGCCACATCAATGTGGAGTGCACTCCCAACAGGTGTAAAAGTAAGTGCATCAATACCCTCCTTCAAAACCGCTCTAAAACAACACCTCCAGGCAACTTCAACCCTTTACTAATACCCTCCTCCCTTCACATCCCATCTGCCCGGATTGTAAATATCCATCCATCCATTTTCTACCGCTCATTCCCTTTCGGGGTCGCGGGGGGCGCTGGCGCCTATCTCAGCTACAATCGGGCAGAAGGCGGGGTACACCCTGGACAAGTCGCAAATGTATTTCTAATGTATATACTTGTTCTTATGCTATCTGAACTCACTATGTTCTCTGTACATATCCTACTAAGTAAGACCTACACTGTTTCAATGTCCATTTCTCTGTTGATGCAATTGTTGACTGACATACTGATATCAACCAAAGCTCCTCATTCCACCCCCCGGGTTGTAAATAATTAAATGTATATACTATGATGATCAACTTGTGTGATGACTGTATTATGCTGATAGTATATATTTGTACCATGATTTGATTAACATGGACCCCGACTTAAACAAGTTGAAAAACTTATTCGGGTGTTACCATTTAGTGGTCAATTGTACGGAATGTGTACTGAACTGTGAAATCTACTAATAAAAGTTTCAAACAATCAAAAATAAAGCTGGAGGAAACAAGTGTGGATTTCAAAGACATTCACATCCAAAAAATGATGAAAATGTCTTTCCCTTGTTTATTTAATATTTATATATTGTACAAAATAAAAATAAAAAGATGCAAACATAAATCTAACAAGGTCTGCAAGGATTTGGAGAAGAAAGCAAACAGGCACTACAGTACTTTTTTGTTTTATGTATGTACAAGACAAGTTTACCCATTTACATTTTTCTTAAAATGCACAGTACAAAAAGAAAAATAAATCACTGACAAAAAAAGCCCCATAAGTACAATTCTGTCCATCAGTATTGGATTCTGTAAGTTTTCCTTAAAATGTGCATGGAGAGAAGGCGCAATGAAACTAGGGGAGTGGTGGGGTTGGGAGGTTGGGTCTCGGAAACTAAAAGACAACACACAGGAAGGCAGACTGGGTGTGTATTGGCTCGGGAAGGATCCTCTAACTTGTCTTGCAGAATACGTGTTACACGACATTATTCATCATTAATGGTAACAGTTACTGTACATGTGGTTTATGGGGGATTTTTCTTCGTTAACATTATGAAAAACAAAAAAGTCTGCGCTCGGTAAAAAAAAAAAAAAATCCACGGTACACAACCCCCCTCCCCATGTGTGTACAGACATGCACGCAATCACATGATGAACACACTTTCCTCATCATTCCAGTCTGCTGAGCTTGCTTTATAAGTCTTCATATATATTTATATATATACCTATATTTAGTAAAAAATACATTTCGCAACTCTACCAATTGAGAGAATTGTTTCTTCAAAAAAACTTAAAAATGACATAAAAATAGGGGAGGGAATAAATTGAGCAAATTAATAGTTTGTGGGGGGTGGGGGTTGCCACCACTACTACCTTCTTGTTTTTACTTCATTCCTCCAGATTAGTAAAAAAAAAAAAAAACAGCAGGGGAGTAGAGACCACAACAAAAAGAACCATAAAAGGTGAACATTTGACATATGGAAATAAATGGAAGTAAGAGGGTGGTGGCAGGGTGGGCAGGTTAACAAAACCCACTCAAATTTTTTGCTCCAGCCTCCTCTGTCTAAGCCCCTCCCATCCCTTCCCAGCTTTGTGACAGGGTTCTCGGCCCAGCACAAACTTTGTGGGAAGAAAAAAGACGGGCGGGGTTCTCAGCAGGTGGAATTTCTACACAATGAGATATGATGAGCCCCTCCCCAATTCTCATGAAGAAAAATGGCAAAGGGGCTCATGGTATGGATGTTAGTTGGCCCCCCAGCTGTAATTGTATGCAGGCTTGTTGATCTGAGACTTTTGCTGAATGGATGCGTTCTGATTGCGCTGGCCAGTGCCGCTCTGTTGACACAAAAATGAATCAGCTTTCACTGTTGCCACATTGTAATATAACATGTTCCTCTGTGTATTACGCACAGGAAAGTCATTTACCTGTCCGTCTTGCTGCATGTGGTGGTGCAAGATCTGGGAATGGGGCTGCTGATGCGGTGCCAGGATGTGCATGAAGGGCGGTGGGGCATAGCCCGCCGCAGCCGGGGTGTTGATGGGTCCCCCGCTTCCCATAGCTGCTGGCAGGCTGAAGGAAGCGGCTGGCGTGCCGGCGTGGAAACCCTGCTTCTCAAATGATTGCTGCAGGGTTGAGATGAGAGGAATGGAGTGTTAGTATATTGTGACTGTGGGGACAGGGACCGACACTTGCTGTATGAATCAAACTTTATAGAGTAGTCCTTGCATAGCAGTACACCATTGACTGTCAACACAGCCAATATTGTGTAAATAAAAAACACAAGTGAGTACACCTCAACATGAATATGTTCATATTGCGTGCTTGGAATTGATCACAGCTGCACAGGTTGTTACTGGAATTTTCTTGCACTCTTCCATGATGACATCACGTGTAGATGTTAACACCTTGCACTCATCCATCTTCGTTCCTTCCTTTCGCTTGAGGATACCTCACATGTAGTGGTGTAACGGTACGTGTATTTGTAATGAAACGTTTCGGTACGGGGGTTTCGGTTTGGTGCGGAGGAGTACCGAACGAGTTCCACACGTAGATATGAAGTAGCCGCCTATGCTAAAGTCTTAACAAGCTGCTCCGTTCTGCTTCTGTCTGTACACAGCACCCTGCATTGTCCCTCCCACACAACCATCTGATTGGTTACATACAAAGCCAATCAGCAATGCGTATTCAGAGCGCATGTCGTCAGCGTTTCAGCGTCGAGCAGCTAGTTGTTTAGCAGGTGAGCAGCGGACTCTCCCCAAATATACTACACTTCCAAGTCAACTACTTTCCAAACATCACTATGAGCCCGTTGACCTAGAAACAAACTTCAGCTCAGCTCACTCGCAGTCCTGGCTTTAGGTGAAGGCTAGTTAGCTTTTAGCATAACGTTAGCTCATTCTGCGGTGTGGGAGTGTGTTACGGATAATGTTGATTGAGGTGTGTTGAAGCAGCAAAAAAGGACATTATTTACATAATAAAAAATCAACTACAGGCTTCCCCAATGCTGTAATAAATTAAGCATGATGAGTTGACTGGAAACTGTTTAATGTTGCACTTTTATTTGTAGAAGAAAAGTTGTGTCATTTTATTTCATCTAAGCAACAACTTGAGGCAGTTTAATGTGGATTAACGTGGGCAGAATTATTATAGTGTTCCCAATGTTAAAAAGATCAAGTTAAATTTGTTAAATAAATAACCAAAAAAATGTATATTTTGTTGTTTTCTTACTCTACCGAAAATGAACCGAACCGTAATTTTTGTGTACCGTTACACCTCTAGTGCTCAATTTTTCGTATTTTGTATTCTCCTGACGCCACGTTAAATATGCACGACTCGAAGTGCTGGTCAAGCGAGCGTCAGCTGTCAAAACGTTCATGGCGCTAGTCCTGCAACTCCAGTCAACTACAATGCTTAACACACTTATGTTTACAGCTATTATTAATGTGATGTTAAAGTAACAGTAGAATGGAAAAAAAAACCATTTATAACACCAAAACACTTACAAAGTTTGCAAGTAAGTAGATATGATCAAAAAAGCATCAGTGTCACAGACACTCCCAAACCATTTTGAGAGATAATGAGCAAGCCAGTCATGTGATCCGTGACCTAGAGGTAGATACCATAGATTCCTTTTCCATCAACAACAATGCAAATCTTGCAGACTTTGTGACAACCAACGACAATTACTTTGGAAAAAATTCTAGTCCATAGATTTATATTTTCTAGCCTGAATATAGGGAAGATGAGCTCCAAGTCTTAGAAGCTGTGTGCTAAACAGATCCTGCTTTAGTGAAATACTGTAGCAGGGATGGCAAACATTCGGCCCGTGAGCGAACAAGTTATACTCGGCCAGCGAGGGGAGTTTTTTGGCAAGTATAAATATGAATTTTTTAGTGAAAGAAACTTATGTTCTAAATGTGTCCACTGGGTGATGCAATAGCAATTCTTTGTATCCCCTGCAGCAAAATCCCACATGGCTACCAAGAGGGCGGAGCTATGAGCAATGTTAAGATAGCGAAAACATGTTTGGTCAGTGCGTACTTATGGTGCTTATTAGTGATAGTAATGATACAAAATGTGGACAATTACATTCATGCCTTAATTGTCAAGGATGTTGTTGGTAAAGTAACCTGAGACATTTTTACCCAAATCAATGCTTTTGATAATCTGTACATTCTGTGTTGTACTTATGACTGGGGACACATATTCTGGGCGCACATAAATGTGCTGAAATAGTATGGATACCCTTCTAACTTCATGTGTGATTATTAAATAAGTCCAAATTCACAAGTTTTGTTGGAGATTATACTAGATATGTACAGAATAAACCACGTTTTAGTACATCCATTGCCGAAAATTAGTAAATTACATTAACAAAATCCTGTAATTTGATTTTGATATGATTAATTTAATCTTCTAAAAGATTAAAAATAAACATCAATGGGAGAATTTTAAAACTCTGCCAGACTCAATTTGCCCTATTTGAAAGATGAATATTATTACATAATTTATTCAGCAAGTATAAATAACGACATATGAAAACAGAATACTATCAACTGCTACATTTAATAGAAAAAAATATTTTTTGGTCTAGTTTTAAACAATCCAAAGTTGTCTTTATTTTTAATTTATCATGCCAGGATGTTATCAGTGCAGCCCACTTGGGTATAGATTTTTCTCATGCCTTAATTGTCAAGGATGTTGTTGGTAAAGTAACCTGAGACATTTCTACCCAAATCAATGCTTTTGATAATCTGTACATTCCGTGTTGAATATATGACTGGGGACACATTTTCTGGGTGCACATAAATGTGCTGAAATAGTATGGATACCCTTCTAACCTTATGTGTGATTATTAAATGAGTACAAATTCACAAGTTTTGTTGGAGATTATACTAGACATGTACAGAATAAACCACATGATGTTAGTACATCAGTTGCCGAAAATTAGAAAATTACATTAACAAAATCCTGTAATTTGATTTTGATATGATTAATTTAATCTTCTGAAAGTTTAAAAATAAACATCAATGGGAGCATTTTAAAACTCTGCCTGACTCAATTTCCCCTATTTGAAAGATGAATATTATTACATAATTTATTCAGCAAGTATAAATAACGACAAATGAAAACCGAATACTATTAACTGCTACATTTAAGAGTAAAAACTATTTTTTGGTCTATTTTTAAACAATCCAAAGTTGTCTTTATTTTTAAGTTATTATGCCAGGATGTTACCAGTCCAGCCCACTTGGGTATGGCCCCTGAACTAAAACGAGTTTGACACCCCTGCACTAGAGCATTAATTGATTAACGTGGACCCCGACTTAAACAAGTTGAAAAACTTATACGGGTGTTACCAATTAGTGGTCAATTGTACGGAATATGTATTGAACTGTGCAATCTACTAATAAAAGTATCAATCAATCAATCAATCAAAAGCATCGTGTAGCAGTATGGGTAAGTACTAAAAAAGAAATACGAACATAGTAAAACGATTGCTTAATGTACAATGTCTACCCTTACTTCGATGATGAGGATGTTCATATCGTCCCATTGAGATGCAGAATTAATCATAATCCAGACAGGATTAAAATATAAATTTTCTGCCTGCAGGCACCATTTTAGGTTGTTGTGTGTTTGTCTCCATTTTTGGGTATAAATTGAATGTCACAGATGAATAAATTCTAGATTAATTGCTAATCATCCTACTACCCAGGTGAGAGACATGATTTCTAATCTTGAATAATTTACGAGCTGAGATGCGATGCAGCAGCAGGACATCGGCCTGCTATATGCTGCAGCGTAACTCAAATATTAACACTGAATTGGTAGTCTTCTTACTCTTGGTTTCAATAATTATATCTACCATATTTTTCGGACTATAAATCGCAGTTTTTTTCATAGTTTGGCCGGGGGTGCGACATATACTACGGAGCGACTTGTGTGAAATTATTAACACATTACCGTAAAATATCAAAACACATTATCTCATTCGCGGAAGTATATGCTTTATGCTACTGCCGTAGCTATTAAAATGGATAATTTCATTGTTGGCGGTAACTTATAAAAACTGAGAAGGGTTGAACAAAAATGGCACCGAAAAGGAAATCATGTACTGCAGATTACAAGCTGGACGTAGTGAAATATGCAGCAGAAAACGACAAGAGGAAGCAGCGCATACTTTTGGAGTTGGCAGACTTGTTTAGAAGCGACATCGAGGAAGAACGTTTCATCGGATTTATCGATTAGGAGTGACAGATTGTTTGGTAAACGTATGGCATGTTCTATATGTTATAGTTATTTGAATGACTCTTACCATAATATGTTACAATAACATACCAGGCACGTTGTCAGTTGGTTATTTATGCGTCATATAACGTACACTTATTCAGCCTGTTGTTCACGATTCGTTATGTTAAATTTCCTTTCAAATGTTCATTCTTGATGTTGGATTTTATCAAATAAATTTCCCCCAAAAATGACTTATACTCCAGCTGTTTTTTTCCTTCCTTATTATGCATTTTTGGCCGGTGCGACGTATACTCCGGAGCAACTTATAATCCAAAAAATACGGTAACCAACTTACAGTTCGACAGGATAAACCTTGATAATGCCTAGTGATCTATGCCTTGTGAATCGATATTGCAAAATTTTTAATGCATCAGGCCATAATTGTTTTACTTAGCAGTAACATTTAATGCTCTAATGCAGTGGTTCTCAACCTTTTTTCAGTGATGTACCCCCTGTGAACATTTTTTTTATATTCAAGTACCCCCTAATCAGAGCATAGCAATTTTGGTTGAAAAAAAGAGATAAAGAAGTAAAATCATCAGTTTCTGATTCATTAAATTGTATAACAGTGCAAAATATTTGTAGTGGTCTTTCTTGATCTATTTGGAAAAAAAGATATAAAAAACACTAAAAACTTGTTGAAAAATAAACAAGTGATTCAATTATAAATAAATATTTCTACACATAGAAGTAATCAACTTAAAGTGCCCTCTTTGGGGATTGTAATAGAGATCCATGTGGATTCATGAACATAATTCTAAACATTTCTTCACAAAAAAAGAAATATTTAACATCAATATTTATGGAACATGTCCACAAAAAATCTAGCTGTCAACACTGAACATTGCATTGTTGCATTTCTTTTCACAGTTGATGAACTTACATTCATATTTTGTTGAAGTATTTTTCAATAAATATATTTATAAAGGATTTTTGAACTGTTGCTATTTTTAGAATATTTTTAAAAAATCTCACGTACCCCTTGGCATACCTTCAAGTACCCCCAGGGGTACGCGTACCCCCATTTGAGAACCACTGCTCTAATGTATACCTGATTGTATTGTTATTAGTACTGTTACTATATAAAAAGGCTCCTGAGATTTAAGTAATTTACTCATTTATTAGCGTTACTATGGTTGTAATGTCATCATTACTTGCCTGTGTCTTTGTGTAAACAGAACCTGAAATATCAGGTACTCCGGTGTTACTTGACGTCACAGAGACTCCTGGAGATGGGAAAAGAAAGAGAAAATCAATACTGGGCAAATCATCAAAAGCTTTTTGACCACATTCCCAGAATACATGTCTCTTTCTGGAAAAAAAATGATAATTGGGAAGCATCGAGTGTTTGACAGTTGATGGAAAATGAGATGAAGAAGGGGGGAGGGAGAAGGAGCAAGAGAGCTGTAGCAGCACACCACATCCAGTAAACAATGTCAAGTCTGACTCTGTGGTTGACTGCTGGGGTTTTTACTCTTAAAACACACTATACCCCTGTGTTAAACTGGAGATGCAGAACAGGGTCAACAAAACAGGAAGCACACATGGTGGACGGTAAGCATAGCAGGCATAGCGTGATGCTCTTCACCACAATAAGGCGCAAAGAACAAAAAAAAAAAGTAGGTGAGTGAGGCGATTGGTGACATTAGCTTTAAATTTGGCACCACTCACCGACTCCAGGCCCAGTGACAGAGCTGGCTGGCTTGTTTTGTGCAGAAGCGACGGCGGCAGCAGCAGCGGCGGCAACGGCATTGCCATATCCGCCCTTACAGAAATCCCCACTCCCTGAAGCCTGGCCCACATCCTCATAGCCTGCAACAGTCAAGACACACAGCCACAGCCCACAGCGTTAAGACACACCAGGCGAGGTGGGGACCAAGTAGGGGGGTGGGGATAGACCTTTCTTAGATAGCACTTGCAAATTTGCTATATCACATCTACAGCATGGGCCATACGGTGTCCAAAAACAAACTTGGCACCTATAGCAGTAATGTTGACGGTCATTTTGCAAGTGCTGTGTGAGCCAGGTCTGAGGATGAAGAGGTGAGGTGGTAGAGCAGGCAGGTTGTGTGTGGGAAGGTGGAAAGTGAGCTGGAGTGACGGCAGAAAGCAGCAGCAGCAACGCCACAACAAAACAAAAACTTGCCACTGATTGTGATTAAGCGTTATACTGGTGTTATTGTTTTCATAAGAGGAAAAATAAATACCATGGGGAGCCTCTCAGAACCTCTTCAGAGAATTGGCCACAATAAAACAAAATCCTCTAACTATATGGAAATTACACTACACTGATCTATATAATTTAAAAAAAAATCTGATTAATGCAAAAAGTCAAAGACAATATGAATGAAATATATTTTGTGTGTATTTTTTACAAATAGTTTGATACAGAAGAATAGATTTTCCAAGAATTCTGCATATGCTCTGTGCACGGCAAGCAACAACCCCTGAGACTGGAAGGTCGTGAGTTCAAACCCCGGCCGAGTCATAACAAAGACTATAAAAATGGGACCCATTGCCTCCCTGTTTGGCACTCAGCATTAAGGGTTGGATTTGGGGGTTAAATCACCAAATTATTCCTGAGCTCGGCCACCACTGCTGCTCACTGTTCCACTCACCTCCCAGGAGGTGAACATGGGGGTGGGTCAAATGCCTAGGATAATTTCACCACACCTCGTGTGTGTTTGACTATTGTTGGGAATTTAACTTTTAAATGATGGAATCACCAGTCTTGGAGGATGTTCCGTTTGTTTTGTTTTTTTTTAGAAAAAGAGCAGATAACAGATATGACACAAAACTAGTAATTCCAAATGGCAGCTCTCTGGCTTTAAGAAAACACTAACGTAAATCAAGAACATACATTGTAGCAGTATAACATTTTAGATCAAGAAGTGTGAAAAAATTATGGAATCACTCAATTTACTATAATTTACTTTATTTAAAGTTACGGAATCATGAAAAACCAAACAGAAAAAAACACAGTCCAACACATCACTAGTACTTTGTTGCACCACCTCTGGCTTTTATAACAGTTTGCAGTCTCTGAGGAATGGACTTAAGTGACAGACAGTACACTTACTCAATCTTGCTACAACTTTCTGATTGCTGTTGTCAAATCAGCTTTGCATTTTGGAATGGACCATTTTCTTCAATTTCCAAGAGATTTTCAATTGGAACCAGACTATTTGCAGGCCATGACATTGACCTTAGATATCTTTCTTCAAGGAACGTTTTTACAGTTTTTGCTCTATGAAAAGATAGATTATCCTCTTGAAAAATAATGTCATCATTCTCAAACATCCTTTCGATTGATGGAATGAGAAATTACTGCCCAAAATGTCAAAGTAAACTTGTGCATTTATCGAAGATTTAATGACAACCATCTCATCTCCCCAGTGCCATTATCTGACATGAAGACCTATATCATCAATGACTGTAGACATTTGCATGTTTTCTTTTGGCAGTCAGTCTCCATAAATCTCATTGGAACAGCACCACAGAAAAGTTCCTGCATCATCACCTCACAGATTTGCAATTAATCACTCAATATGAAACTCATCCAGCCATCCATAATTCACAATTGATTTTCCTTAGCCTATCGTAACCATGTGTTTTTCTGTTTAGTCGTTTGACAGCTTTCATTTAGCATTTTTCCAATGAAATCTAAATTTTAAAAAATCCTTCAGGTGGTTTCTTACAGTTTGGTCACTGACGGTGACACACATTTGTTTTGCCTCGCATCGCAAGACATACTGCTTTAACTTTTCCGTCGCTACCAGTATGCTTGCCTTTTACAACCTTCCCATGTTTGTATTTCAGATTTTGGACACCGCTGACTGAACAATTAACATCTTTAGCAACACATTGCATGATGATTTACCTTCTTGAAGAAGTTTGATATTCCTGTCCTATGTTTCAATTGAGATCGCTTGTGTGGGAATCATGATTCATGTCTATCCACCAGGTGCAAAAGCTCTCCACGCCGTGAACACAAGTATTAAACTGCATACTAATAAACATAAATAATCTGATGGAGGCGTCATCTCCGAAAAAAAAAATTCAGGGTGATTTAACAATATTTTTGTTAGAAATGAGTGATTCCATACATTTTTCACTGCTTGATCGAAAAATGTAACTTTTACAGACTACCATATTTTTATTTTATTTAATTTTAGTGTTTCTTAAAGTCAGAAAGTTGCCATTTGAAATTACTTAGTTATGCATCAGTTGTTTATTTTAAAAATAAACAAATGATTGTACATCCTCCAAGTCGTCCATCATTTTGCCAGGGCTTGTTGTTCAAATGCAGAGCCGTGTATAGAAAGAGTATGGCCAACTCGGTTTCAAAGTTGGTAGCAAACAAGGCGAGTGTGAGGGGCTTTTGACCGATCAGAGAGATTATGGCCAGAGGATCTCCTAAATCAGTGGATCTCAAACGTTTTAGTTAATGTTAAAGTACCAATGATTGTCACACACACATTAGGTGTGGTGAAATTTGTCCTCTGCATTTGACCCATCCCCTTGATCACCCCCTGGGAAGTGAGCGGAGCAGTGGGCAGCAGCGTTGCCGCGCCCGGGAATCATTTATGGTGATTTAACCCTCAATTCCAACCCTTGATGCTGAGTGCCAACCAAGGAGGCATTGGGTCCCATTTTTTTTTTATAGTCTTTGGTATGACTCGGCCGGGGTTTGAACTCCCAACCTACCGATCTCAGGGCGGACACTCCAACCACTAGGCCACTGAGCGGGACACCTCTCAGTGGCCTAGTGGTTTTACTAGTGGTTTTACTTAGGTAGTACTTGGTTTTCACCAAGTACTACCTCAAAACACTTGGCTCTCCAAGTACCACCATTATGACCAATATTAAAATACAGTAGGTGCAAGTATTCATTAAAAACAAGGCAGTGGTTTTATTTAACAAGTACATGTAATACTTAGGCTACTGTACAATACACAGTTTGAACAGTAGCATTTGAACATAGGAAAATAAAACACTGTACTTCAATCAAGTGATTATTCGGCATACAACTAAATGGAGCTTGTGTACCAAATTTTGAGAATTACTGTCCTAAATAATTGGTCAAAAGCTCCTTATGTGACTACCGTTCACCATGTTAACTACCAACTTTGAAATAGACTTGGCCATACTCAAATGTAATCAACAGCACCTCTACTGGTTGCAGACAGATTTTGCAATTTATTTGTCTTCAATTACAGTTAAACAATTAATTCAACACTATTATTGGTAATTAATTCATCCACTAATCAATTAAAATGCTCATCCATTAAATAGGATGTATTTTTACTTATCAAAATGAAATGAGACAAGCAAGCAAATGAAGTTCAGCAAAATCATAACAGTCTAAGCCCAGCTATGATAAACAAAGAGCTGCCTTCAAGCTTTCTAAAGCCTGTTTGAAGGGCAGTCACGTCTTGTGTCAAGGCCAAAAACAGCGAAACCAACCAGACAACGACAAGACGCAAACGCAAAGTCTAAAAATAAACTTATGATTCACGCGTTTGGTCAAGATGAAACAAATCGTGACATTGAAGACTGAGTGGTACTGCAGCAATCCACTGACACAATGCTGCACAAACATCTTTTCAAATAATTTCATACAGCCTTAAAATCAAGTATCTACGTCATGGTAGCTCACCAGTGCTGTATCCGTGGGAACCATAGCCACTAGGCTGCTGGAAGGGTGTGGCTGAGGCGTTGACGCCGACATTCACTCCATGCTGCTTTGCCGAGGTAGGAGCCACCTGGGAGGAGGAAGGAAGTATTCCTTACTTTGCTTTGATTCAGAAATCATTTAGTCGACTTTGTGTGTACCATTCTCACCGGGAACACAGCCGGACCGTACTGGAAGGTGTTGGGCAGGCCAGGCATGCCAGTGTAGTATGGGAGGCTTGTGTAGCTGTAGCCAGGTGGCAGCCCTGGGTTAAGGAAAGGCTGCTGGGTCGAGTGGTGCGTCTGGGTCTGGTTCTGCTGCGTCTGAGCTAGTGTGGTGGCTGGGGCCGGTGAGGACGCATCCCCTCGACCAAACTTGGATAAGTCACCTGGAGAGAACGGGTATCATTTGTGTCGCATCAAGCCAAAGCAAAGATGCTGATGTATTAAGTGGGAGGGTGGCTCACCAGAATAAGGGTTGTTTGTCATGCTGGCCTCTCTCCCAGTCAGTGCTGTTGTTGGGGTTGCAAAGGGAATGCTGTAATAATCCTAAAATAACAAAAAAAGAATGATAAAAATATTTACACACACATGCAAATTCTCTGTCAACAAATGTCGAGAATAGAATTGGTCGCAGACATTTATATTTGTCGATAATAGTCGAGATGTCGTCACTATTTTTTTTTCAGGCGCAAGAGGGTCACTCGCAAAAACAACGGCAGTGATAATATTTAAAGTTTGTGGATCCCTTCTAAATTAATGCCTTTCTCATTTTGCAAAGCGGACCTTGTTTTTATGGCAGTACATCTGTGACACACCAGCATTTAAAGCAGAGAAGAAAATGTCGGACATTTGCGGTCTAACTCTCAGTACGAGCGTTAGCTTCCACCTTGCTAACAACAAAAGTGAGACAAAGTTGTGTGAAAAATAACCATTAATTTAGACAAAGTCAGTCAGCTAAACTTTCTCTACATCAATTCATGTACGTTTTAAAGCAGCACTAATTTGCAACGCCGAAAAAGGACCTTTAACAAACACGACAAACAGAGAGAGACCAACAGGTACCAATGTGGCAGTATCATAAGATTAAACATACAATCTATTAAATAGCTGACATTTAAAACATTTATCAAATATAGAATTCTACACATTGAGTCTATTTGCAATGTCGTCAAAAAAGGCACTTAACAAATGCAAAACGCACATGCATGTGCGTGTGAACAGACACACGCACAGAGATATACAGGCAACAATGTGGAGGTATAATAAGATTAAACATAAAATCCATGAAATAGCAAACAATTTGATAATAAATCGAATATGGAATTCTACACATTGAGTCTATTACAGTGCTAAAACTGCCAAGAGTTAATAGTCAATATACCAGTGTGCAGCTTGTTAACATTACAAAATGCCTTTCTTTAGTAGTCATTTGAATTTTTGGAACAGCTGAATGAGCAGCACAGTTGCAGTATAAATATTTATGAATTAATTACCGGTAGTCATATTTGTTGTTCGCAAGCACATGCCTAAAATAACTTAAACTGCAAAGCTGCATATAGAAGTCGCTGGAAAAATTTGAGAAAGTAAATGTGTACGCTGTATTATCTGATTAGCTGTATTATCTGATTAGTTGACTAATCGTTGACTAGTCAACTATCAAGGTAATATTTAAAAAACATGTGTATGTATATATATATATATATATATACATATATATATATATATATATATATACACACACACACTCAAATTTGAGAAAGTAAATGTGTACGCTGTATTATCTGATTAGCTGTATTATCTGAATAGTTGACTAATCGTTGACTAATCAACTATCAAGGTAATATTTAAAAAACGTATATATATACATATATATATATATATATATATATACATATATATATATATACACACACACACACACACACACACACACACACACACACACACACACAAAACCAGTGAAGTTGGCACGTTGTGTAATTTGTAAATTAAAACAGAATACAACAATTTGAAAATACTTTTCAACTTATATTCAATTGATTAGACTGCAAAGACAAAATATTAAATGTTAAACTGAAAAAATAGATTTTTTTTTGCAAATAATCATTATCAATCAATCAATCAATGTTTACTTATATAGCCCTAAATCACTGGTGTCTCAAAGGGCTGCACAAACCACCACGACATCCTTGGTAGGCCCACATAAGGGCAAGGAAAACTCACACCCAGTGGGACATTGGTGACAATAATGACCCAGTGGGACGTCGGTGACAATGATGACTATGAGAACCTTAGAGAGGAGGAAAGCAATGGATGTCGAGCGGGTTCAACATGATACTGTGAAAGTTCAATCCACAATGGATCCAACACAGTCGCGAGAGTCCAGTCCAAAGCGGATCCAACACAACAGCAAGAGTCCCGTTCACAGCGGAGCCAGCAGGAAACCATCCCAAGCGGAGGCGGATCAGCAGCGCAGAGATGTCCCCAGCCGATACACAGGCAAGCAGTACATGGCCACCGGATCGGACCGGACCCCCTCCACAAGGGAGAGTGGGACATAGAAGAAAAAGAAAAGAAACAGCAGATCAACTGGTCTAAAAAGGGAGTCTATTTAAAGGCTAGAGTATACAAATGAGTTTTAAGGTGACACTTAAATGCTTCTACTGAGGTGGCATCTCGAACTGTTACCGGGAGGGCATTCCAGAGTACTGGAGCCCGAACGGAAAACGCTCTATAGCCCGCAGACTTTTTTTGGGCTTTGGAATCACTAACAAGCCAGAGTCCTTTGAACGCAGATTTCTTGCCGGGACATATGGTACAATACAATCGGCAAGATAGGATGGAGCTAGACCGTGTAGTATTTTATACGTAAGTAGTAAAACCTTAAAGTCACATCTTAAGTGCACAGGAAGCCAGTGCAGGTGAGCCAGTACAGGCGTAATGTGATCAAACTTTCTTGTTCTTGTCAAAAGTCTAGCAGCCGCATTTTGTACCAACTGTAATCTTTTAATGCTAGACATGGGGAGACCCGAAAATAATACGTTACAGTAGTCAAGGCGAGACGTAACAAACGCATGGATAATGATCTCAGCGTCTTTAGTGGACAGAATGGAGCGAATTTTAGCGATATTACGGAGATGAAAGAAGGCCGTTTTAGTAACGCTTTTAATGTGTGCCTCAAAGGAGAGAGTTGGGTCAAAGATAATACCCAGATTCTTTAATTGTTTGGTTGTCAAATGTTAGAGTTGTATTATTAAATAGAGTTCGGTGTCTAGCAGGACCGATAATCAGCATTTCCGTTTTTTTGGCGTTGAGTTGAGAAAAAGTAGCGGACATCCATTGTTTAATTTCATTAAGACACGCCTCCAGCTGACTACAATCCGGCGTGTTGGTCAGCTTTAGGGGCATGTAGAGTTGGGTGTCATCAGCATAACAGTGAAAGCTAATACCGTATTTGCGTATGATGTCACCTAGCGGCAGCATGTAGATGCTGAAGAGTGCAGGGCCAAGGACCGAACCCTGGGGAACTCCACACGTTACCTTAACGTAGTCCGAGGTCACATTGTTATGGGAGACACACTGCATCCTATCAGTAAGATAAGAGTTAAACCAAGACTAAGTCTGACATACCAATTCGTGTTTTGATACGTTCTAATAAAATATTATGATCGAAAGCAGCGCTAAGATCGAGGAGCAGCAACATAGATGACGCATCAGAATCCATCGTTAGCAATAGATCATTAGTCATTTTTGCGAGGGCTGTCTCCGTGGAGTGATTTGCCCTGAAACCGGATTGAAAGGTTTCACATAGATTGTTAGACGCTAAGTGTTCATTTAACTGCTCCGCAACCATTTTTTCAAGAATTTTTGAAATAAAGGGAAGGTGAGACACCGGTCGGTAGTTTACCATGAGGTCAGGATCGAGGTTAGGTCTTTTAAGAAGAGGATGAATAACCGCTTTTTTGAATGCTAGGGGAACAGTGCCCGAGGAGAGTGATAAGTTTATAATATTTAGCACTGATGGACCTAATAATACAAAGAGCTCCTTGATCAGTTTCCCAGGAAGAGGGTCAAGTAAGCATGTTGTCTGTTTTATTCCATTTACACGTTGTAACAATTCCTCTAATGTTATTTCCTCAAAACGAGAGAAACTATTTTGGAGGGCAGTATCCGCCGTATATACCATCGTATCAGTGTTAATAGAACTCCGTTGTAGCTGGGACGCATTGTCTTTAATCTCCTTTCTAATGACTTCAATTTTCTTACTAAAGAATTGCATAAAGTCATCAGCTGAGTGGGTTGAGCTACTGGAAGGGGTCCCTTGTTGGGTTAGCGATGCTACCGCACTAAACAAAAATTTAGGATCGTTTTTATTACGGTGGATGAGATTTGAGTAATATTTAGCTTTAGCTAAGGTAAGCATGCGTTTATAAGTTATTAAACCATCACTCCATGCTTGATGGTGCACCTCAAGTTTAATCGTGCGCCATTTGCGTTCCAGCTTTCTACATAATAATTTCTGAGCTCTAGTTTCTTCTGTAAACCACGGGGTGCGCTTTTTTGGAGCCTTTTTTAACTTTAGCGGTGCTATGTTATCAATGGTTTCGCGCAGGGCGTCGTTAAAGTTGTTAGTGAGGTTATCAATAGAGCCCACATACTTTGGGAATGGTGCCATTAGTAGTAGGTCAGCAAGAGTTGTCGTTGTGGCCGTATTAATGTTGCGGCTGCTATAGCAGTTATTATTATTATTAGTTTGACGAACATGCGTATGAACCTCGAATTTTATAAGGTAATGATCGGACAATACTTTAGTATACGGGAGTATCGTAACTTTGGAAACGGTGATACCCCTGACAAGCACTAGGTCTATCGTATTACCGTTGCGATGCGTGGGTTCATTTATTATTTGTGTGAGACCACAGCTATCAATTACAGTCTGGAGCGCTACGCACGGTGGGTCCGATGGGGTATTCATATGGATATTAAAGTCCCCCATTATGATTATATTATCGGCGTGTGTCACTAGATCAGCAACGAACTCTGAGAATTCATTGATAAAGTCCGAATAGGGCCCTGGGGGGCGGTAGATAACAGCCAGGTGTAGAGGCAGCGGTGTGACAGACCTCATAGTAAGCACCTCAAACGATTTATATTTATTATTTATGTTAGGACTAAGGTTAAAGTTTTCGTTGTATATTAGTGCGACCCCCCCACCCCTTTTAAGCGGACGGGCAATATGCGCATGTGTAAAGTTAGGAGGACATGCCTCATTTAGCGCAAAAAAGTTGTTTGGTTTAAGCCAGGTTTCGCTGAGACCAATGACGTTAAGATTGTTGTCTCTGATAATATCATTAACTAATAACGTTTTGGGAGACAATGATCTTATGTTTAAAAAACCTATATTATAGGTAGTGGGCTGTTTTAGGGAGTTTTTGATCAGATTATCCGTAGTAGCAATATTAATAATGTTGTGTTTATTATGCCCAGTGCATTTAGTATAGTCACGATCATTAACTTAGAATTTAATGGCAGCAACACATTGCAAAAAAGTTGGCACTGGGGCATTTTTACCACTGTCTTACATGGCCTTTCCTTTTAACAACACTCCGTAAACGTTTGGGAACTGAGCAGACCAATTTTTGAAGCTTTTTAGGTGGAATTCTTTCCCATTCTTGCTTGATGTACAGCTTAAGTTGTTCAACAGTCCGGGGTCTCCGTTGTGGTATTTTAGGCTTCATAATGCGCCACACATTTTCAATGGGAGACAGGTCTAGATTACAAGCAGGCCAGTCGAGTACTCGCACTCTTTTGCTATGAAGCCACGCTGTTGTAACACGTGGCTTGGCATTGTTTTGCTGAAATAAGCAGGGGCGTCATGATAACATTGGCTGGATGGCAACATATGTTGCTCCAAAACCTGTACGTACCTTTCATCATTAAAGGTGCCTTCACAGATGTGCAAGTTACCCATGCCTTGGGCACTAATACAGCCCCATACCATCACAGATGTTGGCTTTTAAACTTTGCGCCTAAAACCAGCCGGATGGGTTTTTTCCTCTTTGTTCCAAACGACAAAACGTCCACAGTTTCCAAATTTCAAAAATAATTTGAAATGTGGACTCGTCAGACCACGAAACACTTTTAAATAAATGATAAATGGGTTGTACTTGTTAACATGTTTCTCCATATACTGGGTTAACGCATGCGCAGTGTTTATGGGCGGGATACGGAGTTAACGCATGCGCAATATTGATGGGCGGGAAGGAAAAAGTGTTTCCGGTTTTTCCTCTGTGCAGCAGTTGATTAAAAGTCGTGAACCAGAATAGACGTGTTTATTCACCCATATTTAACATTGGTAGCAGAGGATGGTTGAGGATGGCTGCAAACTATAAAATACCGCCGAGGTTTGACAAGTGCAAGCCATACGAGTGCTCGAAAAATGAAGTTAACATTTGGATGCGCGTTACAGAACTCAATAAGAAAAAGCAAGCACTAGCAGTGGCTTTGGGACTTGAAGGGAGAGCCAGAGAAATCGCAATGGAGATATCTGCGGAGGAGTTGGACAATGACAACGGTATGACGACATTATTTGCAAAAGTGGATGACGTTTTCCTGAAAGAGGAAAAGGATCGCGAATACAAAGCGTACACGTACTTCGACCGCATCACCAAAAATATTTCCGTTTCAATGGTGGACTATAATATTGACTTCGAACAGCGCTACAACCGGATGAAAATGTACATTATGACACTCCCTTATGCGGTGTTAGGCTTCAAACTTCTTGACACAGCCTGCCTCGAGGAGAAAGACAGGCAGCTAGCACTGACGGCTAACACGGAGCTAAGCTTCTCATCAATGAAGTCAGCTCTCAAACGGATATTCGGAGGTAAAACAACGGGCAAGTCAAGCGAGATACAACTGAACCAGGACGCAGCTTTCCTTACAGAACAGCCAAAATGGAGAGGAAGACCAAACACACCGTTTCCACGTGGTCAAACCCACTGGATAAGTACGGTAAACGATCACGATGTGCCGTCTGTCAAAGCACATGCCACTGGGCAAAGGACTGCCCGCACAAAAAGCACGAACAGGTAAGATTGACTGAAAATGACAATTTGGATGAAGTTAATATCACGCTGTTAACGAATGATCCCCAGTCTAAAGCTGAGATTTTTATGACTGAAGCAGCAAGCTCAGCGATCATAGACACCGCCTGTACTCGCACAGTGTGTGGAGAAAAGTGGCTTGAAGGTTTTGTACATAATCTCAATGAAAACCAGGTAAATAAGCTAAGAAGTACAGAAAGGTCTAGCAACAGACTGTTTCGTTTTGGAGATGGAAATGTGATTCATTCCACCAGAAAAGTGCATCTACCTGTTTAATAGGATGGACAAAGTGTAACATTGAGACAGAAGTTGTCAAAGTCGATATTCCACTCCTGCTGAGTAAAACATCATTAAAAAAGGCAGGAACTACGTTAGACATAGAAAACGACAGGGTAGTGATGTTTAAGCAGCAGATACCTCTTCAGTTTACCAGCTCAGGACATTACTGTGTAGACATAAGAGACAAAGATGACATGGAATGTCAGATTCAAGATTTATTTTCTGAAGATGAAGTCCTGATTGTAACAGAAAACATGTCCACAATCGAGAAGAACAAGGTCCTCCTCAAACTTCACAAACAATTTGGCCATGCATCAGCAGATCGCCTGCATAGGCTAATTCAAAGTTCAGGGAACAAAGACCAGGACTGTCTCAGTATTTTGCAACAAATAGTGGATGCATGTCAAACGTGCCAAAGATATAGCAAGACAAAGCCAAAGCCAGCTGTTGGTTTGCCTCTTGCTTCGGAATACAATGAAACTGTGGCGGTGGACCTGCACGAGCTCGAGTCAGGCATTTGGTATTTACATATAATGGACCATCTCACACGTTTCAGCGCTGGAAATATTGTGAAAACCAAGAAATTTTCGGTAATTGTCAACTCTTTCATCCACACATGGATAAGTGTCCATGGTCCTCCCAAGAAGCTCTTCAGTGACAACGGAGGAGAATTTAACAATGAAGAGTTCAGGGACATGGCAGAAAACTTCAATATCGAGATCAAGACAACCGCAGGATACAGCCCATGGAGCAACGGACTGTTGGAACGTCATAATCAGACACTCACGAACATCATCCAGAAAGTTAAACACGAAAAAGATTGTGACTGGAGCACTGCCTTGGACTGGGCCTTAATGGCTAAGAACTGCATGCACAGTGTACATGGTTATAGTCCACATCAACTGGTATTTGGTCAAAATCCTAATCTTCCCAATGTATTGGTAAATGAGCTACCTGCACTAGAGGGCACTACAGTGAGCACAAGAGTAAGAGAACACATATCAGCTTTGCATGCCTCAAGGAAGGCTTTCACTGAAGTTGAATGTTCAGAGAGGATAAGAAGGGCATTAAAAAAACAGCTTAGACACACAGATGAAAAATATGAGACAGGAGAAAAGGTTTACTATAAACGAGGAGATAGTGCAGAGTGGAAGGGACCAGGAGTGGTGATTGCTCAAGATGGAGCTGTTGTGTTTGTAAGACATGGAGGTATTCTCGTTAGAGTTCATCACTCACGACTTAAAAAGGTGCACACACAGACTAAAGACAAGGAAATTACACAAAGTAAAGTTCACACTGAAACAGGATGTGAAAAACATGAAGAAAACATAACCACTGATACTGACACAGATGCTTTACACAGACCATCATGTAGCTCAGATAATGAAAAAAACACAGACAGTGAAGGTGAACATGACAGTGATGGAGAGGGAAACAAGTGAAGGTGTAATTCAAAGTGATGCACCTCAAATGAATCACAGTCCCTGTGATAATCTTCTCCCTGCTTCTAATGTGAAGTTAAAAACAGGACAGATTGTAACTTTCGTGAAAAGAGATACAAGTGTAACATGTAAGGCTAAAGTACTCAGTAGAGCAGGTAAAGCAACAGGAACCTATAAAAACTGGTATAATGTGCAGCATATTGAGCCTGATGGCAGTACTGGACTAAAAGAGGCTGTTGACATGTCGTGTGTACAGCATCTTAAAACTGAGTAAGCTGTCGGGGAGGCTGATGTACTCATAACAAAAGACATATCATTTGATGCAGCCAAACAGGCAGAGATAGAAAGCTGGAAAAGCAATAATGTTTTTGAAGAGACTGAAAATACAGGACAAAAGTGTATCTCCACTAGGTGGGTCTGTAGTCTCAAAGAAAGTGACACTTGGTATTATACCCAAAGCCAGACTTGTAGCAAGGGGGTTTGAAGAACTTAATTTAAAAAATCTACAAAAAGATTCACCAACCTGTGCTTCTGAATCTCTAAGGCTACTGCTAAGTGTCATTTGTCAAAATCATTGGAAAGTCCTTTCCATGGACATTAAGTCTGCCTTTTTACAGGGTATGGAGTTGTCGAGAGACCTTTATGTCAACCTTCTTCCAGAAGCTGACTGTAAGGGGGTTATTTGGAAACTAAAGAAGTGTGTGTATGGGCTTGCTGATGCATCTCTCTATTGGTACATCAAGGTGAAGGAAATCATGCTGAGCACAGGTGGTAAAGTGTCACAGGTAGACCCAGCAGTATTTTATTGGCTGGACGATGAAAACACAGTGACAGGTGTACTCGCATGTCATGTGGATGATTTTATGTGGGCAGGCTCATCAAACTTTTCAGAAAATGTGATCCCTAAACTGAAGTCTGAGTTCCAAGTGGGACGTGAGGAACATGACAATTTCTGCTATTTGGGAATGGACATTGAAACTGTTAATGATTCTGTACAGTTGCATCAGCACAGCTACATTGAAAGTCTGCACCCCATTCACTTACAGCCAGTCCGAGCTCTAGAAAGAGATGCTCCTCTTAATGAAACAGAAAAAGAACAACTCAGATCAAAGATAGGACAGATACTCTGGGTTGCAAAACAGACAAGACCTGATGTAATGTTTGAATCTTGTGGTCTGGCATCTAGTCTAAAGAATGAGACTGTGCAATCAATTCACAATGCTAATAAGTTAGTTCGTAAACTTAAAGCTGAAAAAGTGACTTTAAAATTTCAACATTTGGGAAATGATACTGCCTTAAACCTAACTGTATTCAGCGATACTTCATTAGGAAATCTTCCTGATGGAGGTACACAAGGGGGCATGTTGATCACCCTAATGGGAAAAGGAGGTAAATTCTCCCCCCTTTTCTGGCAGTCCAAGAGAATTCGACGTGTGGTGCGAAGCACCCTTGCCGGAGAAACTCTGGCCATGTCGGATGGAATAGACAATGCAGTGTTTCTTGCCACCCTTTATTCTGAGCTCACTGCTGGCACCGCTGGTCTAAATGCTCCGGCGTTAGTTTGTGTGACTGATAATCATTCCCTCTATGATGCTCTTCAATCAACAAAACAGGTAACAGAGAAAAGGCTTCGGTTAGATATAAGTGGCATCAAAGAACTTATTCACAACAAAAAAATACAAAAGGTGCTTTGGTCAGCAACAAAAGCTCAACTGGCTGACTGTCTTACGAAAAAGGGGGCATCACCCTTGATGCTTTTGAAAGCATTGAGTGAAAGAAAATGGATTCTTACCTAAGTTGATTGTATTGTTTCTGTTGTTTAAAAAGACATGTATTTGTTCATAAGAAACATGTGCTATTTAATTTTTTGTATATAAAAGATAGGGAGATTGTTAACATGTTTCTCCATATACTGGGTTAACGCATGCGCAATGTTGATGGGCGGGAAGGAAAAAGTGTTTCCGGTTTTTCCTCTGTGCAGCAGTTGATTAAAAGTTGTGAACCAGAATAGACATCGTGTTTATTCACCCATATTTAACAGTACTTGTATAGCGCTTTTCTACCATTAAGGTAATCAAAGCGCTTTGACACTACTTCCACATTTAGCCATTCACACACACACATTCACACACTGATGGAGGGAGCTGCCATGCAAGGCGCTAACCAGCACCCATCAGGAGCAAGGGTGAAGTGTTTTGCTCAGGACACAACGGACGTGACGAGGTTGGTACTAGGTGGGGATTGAACCAGCGACCCTCAGGTTGGGCACGGCCACTCTCCCACTTCGCCACGCCATCCCACTTTGCATCAGTCCATCTTAGATGAGCTGGCAGCGTTTCTGGGTGTTGTTGATAAACGGATTTCACTTTTCATAGTAGGCTTTTAACATGCACTTACAGATGTAGCGACAAATTGTAGTTACTGACAGTGGTTTTCTGAAGTGTTCCTGAGCCCATGTCGTGACAACCTTTACACACCGATGTCGCTTTTTGATGCACTACTGCCTGAGTGATCGAAGGTCCGTAATATCATTGCTTACGTGCAATGATTTTTCCAGATTCTCTGAACCTTTTGATGATATTACAGACCGTAGATGGTGAAATCCCTAAATTACTTGCAATAGCTCGTTGAAAAATGCTGTTCTTAAACTGTTCGACAACTTGCTTATGCATTTGTTGACAAATTGGCGACCGTCGCCCCACCCTTGTTTGTGAATGACTGAACATTTCATAGAAGCTGCTTTTATACCTAATCATTGCACCCACCTGTTCCCAATTCGCCTGTTCACCTGTGGGATGTTACTGTTTGTTGAGCCTTCCTCAACTTTTTCAGTCTTTTTGGCCACTTGTGCTAGCTTTTTTAAAACCTGTTCCAGGCATCAAATTCCACAAGAGCTAATATTTGCAAAACATAACAGGTTTCCAGTTTGAACAGTAAGTATCTTGTCTTCGCAGTCTATTGAATTGAATATAGGTTGAAAAGGATTTGCAAATCATTGTATTCCGTTTTTATTTACACAACATGCGAACATCACTCGTTTTGGGTCACACACACACACACACACACACACACACACACACACACACACACACACACACACACACACACACACACACACACACACCAGAGAGAGAGAGAGAGAAAAAAAAAAAATCAAAACTCACCAATGGTATCCTTGTCTGCAGCATCTGCAGGTCATCATATCCGTACACCTGAGGCTGACATGATACTTAGGTTATTACGCAAACGCTTTATCCACGCAGAATTTGCATGAAACTTACAGGGTAGGGATGCAGTAATCCCGGAGCCATTAAATACGGGTTGGGCAGCAGAGGGGGCACTCCGGGTGGCAGATTTGGAGGTGCTTTCCCTAAATTTGATGGCAAGATAAAAATCTGTTAGCTATAAAAGATAAATATCTACATAGGATTGTATGTAACCATTTGATTCTCAAATGAGTACAACTGGTTATACGCACGAATATTTTAAATATCAACATGAAATCTGAATGAAATAGTCTGGCAAGCTAAAGTAGTGAAAACGGCAGTATTTACAAGTGGGGTGGCACGATAACTGATGTAAGCTTGGCCGACAATCAAGATTTTAATGCAATTGATATTTTGTGAAAATGCATGTTTGATGACAGAATGTAGCTAAGTCCAGCAAATTTGAGAGCGACAAACAAACAAAGGTGTCCTAAATCCATTGTAGCGTCATCACTAGCGGCAAATGTACCTCCACATTGCAGCATCTAAATCCAGAATCCTCGCCTCCGTAGCGGCGGTATAATTATCACTGGAGGACAAAGAATAGCTAAACATGCTACACTACTAACCATATAAGGATACAAAAACGTATACCTAACCACTAAGCTAAAGCTCTTGAATGTAACAGAGGTGGTTGGATCGATGCACGTAACAGCAACAAATCAAAGTATTAGCATATCATTCAGTATGTCATTACAATAGTGATTAGATTGCTATTTATTAGTACCCTAAAATCGCCTGCTGTTTTTTTTTTACAAACTGAGGAAGAGCAAATAGTAGATTTTGCTTTCGTTTATTTATTTTGCACCACTGACTTTAAAACCAATTTTGTATGCAATAAAAGAGAATAAGTAAATAATTAAATTACTAATTGATATTGTTATGCAGCGCTTTTGTCGATTTAAAAAAACAAATCATTGAATGATCTTGAAAATTTTAAGTATGAACAGTCGTATGGCTAATACTGCTCCTGTAACTACTTGGTATCGGATCAATACCCAAATTTGTAGTATCATCCATAGAGCTAATGTGAAGTATCCAAACAGAAGAATAAGCGCTTATTACATTTTAATAGAAGAGCAGATAAAACCATGTTACAACAAAAAGTTACTAGTTATTTACAGTAAATTATCATGGTTTGAATAAATAATACGTTACCTCATACGTCAGCAGCTAAATTAGGCAGGGCTTTACGCTTATCTTTTTCAGTAGTAGCACCGGTGCTACTAAATTTAAAAAAATAGTATCACAGAATTTTTTTGCAGGACATAAATTGTGTAGGTATATGAAATGTCTTAAATATCACAAATTCATTATTAATACTGAACGTACCCACGTGCACTCATACATATAAACAATTCCATCATAAAGCCTGCTGCAACGCTCAATTAAACACAAAAATCCCTTAACTGTGCTGACACTATCGGTAACATGAGTGAAGGGCTGGGTGATATTGACCAAAACTCATATACCGATATAAAATGATTTGGCTCATAAACCAACATACAAATGGAAATAGCCGTTGACGTAACTAAAAATCTCCACCATGCCTTCATTTAAAAATGTTGGGACTGATAACCAACACAAACAGGTACCAGCAAGTAAAGAAGTAGTTTTTTTTACAATAGGATCCAAACTTAAGAGATGTTTTGAGATAAGAAAATAGGAAACGTATTGAAAGTAATATAAGAACATTCAAATACAATCTCAAATCTTCTTGAAAAAAACCTAAGCTTTGCTCATGTTTTCAGCTAAAAAAAACAAAAAATGTGAAATAAAGTGCCCTGGTTTAAGAGTACATGTTTAAACGTTAGCAGCAACATTAAAATAATTGGCCTTTAACAATGGTGTTTATAGGTAATCATTATTGTAGGACATACAAAGATTTGACAAGAACACCAACCTGCCAACTGCTTAATGATGCTGTGTGACAAGCTGTGTTCTGAAAACTAATTAAAAAAAGTAATTCTAGTTGTTCGTTACTTTAACAAAAACTTAACTGAATAACAAGCGGAATTACTCTTTAATAAATATAATTACTGAGGAAAGTAAGTAATGGGTTACTTTTAAAAAAAACTTGAAATACCGAGAATAAGTTTCATA
Source organism: Nerophis ophidion (assembly GCF_033978795.1). NCBI lineage: Eukaryota > Metazoa > Chordata > Actinopteri > Syngnathiformes > Syngnathidae > Nerophis > Nerophis ophidion. The sequence goes on along the minus strand of NC_084614.1, from coordinate 23,120,711 downwards.
TAAGAGCAGTTTGTGCGTCTTTAAAACGCAATGCCTGTTGCCTTGTGATGTCAGCGAGTCCACACTCAGACTATTAATATTTTAACTTAAATATTTAACATTTTAGTTTGAGCCGTTTTTGTTAGCTTAGCAGGCTAGCAGCGGCAGTTTGTCAGCTCTGACTGCAGCTCTTTTCACTGGTTTGAGTTGCCTCTGCTTAATAAATACTTTGAATGTGCTTCCATGGCTGCATGTTCTTGTCAACAAACATGGTATTATTTGAATGGCAAGTTTGTCACTTCATTGATTTGTTGTTCAATATTACCTCCGACCCTTGTAGTTGCTAACTCGCAATGCAGTTTGTTTCAAGTATTAAGGAGGTGAAAAAAACATTGTATTTAATTGACAAGTACCTCCAACTAAGATAGTTTCTTCCATGTTGGAAGACAGTGTGTGTGAACTCCGAGGAACGGGACTCCCCTCTGTTCATGACGGAGGAGGGAGGGACACACGCACAGAGTGATCAGTGACACCTCTGTGTCAGTCCCTTGTCTATTTGGTTATAGTTATAAGTTTATATCAAAACAAGCTATACAGATGAGCAAAAATAAAAATTGTGATGGATTTATTTTTAGGAGCAAAATGCGATGAAATAATTGAAATCACTATTTGCACATGTGTGAAAGGTTTTTATTTTTTTCCAAATCACACGGTCTATTTTAAGGAGCACTTACGAGTAAATTTGTTGCACTATACAGTCCTGTTAAGACACTTGCAACCCGTTTTGAAATGGATCTATTATTACCGATATTCCAAAGTTATATGATCTCATAATTATACATATAGGTTATATTAAAATGTATATATTACCACTTTATATGGAATTTAAATAAGTTGTGTATATATATGATATATGTGTATATATATATATATATATATATATATATATATATATATATATATATATATATATATATATATATATATATGTATATGTATATATAAGTGTACAAATGTATATGTTTGATTTAAATGTTAAACTGTGTATATGAGACGTGTGCTACATATATGTTGCTTATATATTGTTTAAAAAAAAAAAAGTAATATAGGTGAAGCATGCCTTAGATTTTATATATTTTGAACCTTGTTCTTGTTGTGATGGGGTAGGTTTATATAAGCGTTGCTTCAACCTACACCCTTTCGGCTCAATCATTGCTCAAATGAGTGTTTTTTTTCCCTCTTTTCTTGTTGTTGTTCTTTGTTTTATGTGAAGATTGCCGAAATAAAATACATTGATTGATTGATTGATATATCGTGATCAATATCAGTGGTTCTCAACCTTTTTTTAGTTATGTACCCCCTGTGAACATTTTTTTTAATTCAAGTATCCCCTAATCAGAGCAAAGTATTTTTGGTGGAAAAGAGATGAAGTAAAATACAGCACTATGTCATCAGTTTCTGATTTATTAAATTGTATAAAAGTGCAAAATATTGCTCATTTGTAGTGGTCTTTCTTGAAATATTTGGAAAAAAAGATAAAAATACTAAAAACTTGTTGAAAAATAAACAAGTGATTCAATTATAAATAAAGATTTCTACACATAGACGTAATCATTAACTTAAAGTGCCCTCTTTGGGGATTGTAATAGAGATCCATCTAGATAAATGAACTTAATTCTTAACATTTCTTCACAAAAAAGAAGTCTTTGAACTCAATATTTATGGAACATGTCCACAAAAAAATCTAGCTGTCAACACTGAATATTGCATTGTTGCATTTCTTCCCACAGTTTATAAACTTACATTCATATTTTGTTGGAATATTATTCAATAAATATATTTATAAAGGATTTTTGAATTGTTGCTATTTTTAGAATATTTAACAAAAAAAAAAAAATCTCACCTACCCCTTGGTATACCTTCAAGTACCCCCATTTTAGAACCACTGATCTATATCGTTATCGCAAGAGGCTTCGATATATATTGTGATATAGGCCATCCATTTAGGCCGTACTTGGTATTAAAAGATTTCCTAACCATGATGTTAGAGTTCATCACATAAAAGCATCAAATTTAGGACTAATCTGAGGAGGCTGCAGAGCTGCGGGTAAAAAAACATTGCCTTTTACTGACAAGTTCCTCCAACTAAGATCTCGTTTCTTTAGTGTAGGAAGACTGAGCGTGTGAACTAAGAGGAGCAGGGCTCCCCTCTGTTATTGACGCAGGAGGGTGGGACACACGTACAGGGTGATCAGTGACACTTCCACATCAATCCCTTGTCTATTTGGTTATAGTTTAAGTTTATTTCAAACATGCTATACAGATGGGCAATAAAATAATCATTTGGATGGATTTATTTTAGGAGCAAAATGCGATGAAAGAATTGAAATCCTTATTTGCACATGACTGACAGTTTTTTAAAAATCGTTTAAAGCGCACTTCCGAGTAAAATTGTCGCACCGCACAGTCCCGTTAGGACTCTTGCAACCCGTTTTGAAATGTTTCTATTATTACCACCTACATTCCAAGTAGGGCTGGGCGATATTGGCTTTTATTAATAATCACAATATTTTCATGCCATATCGCGATATACATCTCAATATATTTCCTTAGCCGTGAATGAACACTTGATGCATATAATCACACCAGTATAATGATTCTATGTGTCTACATTAAAACATTCTTCATACTGCATTAATATATGCTACTTTTAAACTTTCATGCACGGAGGGAAACCACAACTAAGTCAAGTGACCAAAACTGTTTTTAATAAATACTCTTCATTCTCTCGCGGGTGACTTTAAATGAAAGCACAGATAAGTAGTGCTGCTACCTTTTGTAATAACACTTCTGCTGCATACTTTGCATATTGTTGTTTTCTGCTGAATATCTTCCCGCTTGAAGCCAAACCACCGCCAGAGGATGGACCCCCTGCTGTTTTTTTGGGCATTAATTGTTCTTTCTCCATTAGTGATCAGTTTCGCATCTTCTCTCTCTTGTAATGTAACTCAACTCGCTCGGCTCCGCATGCACCACCTGCCTCAGCTAACGTTAGCAATGCTGCTACCTCTCTGCTCAGCGAGAGCGTATGACGCTACACGCACGACAGTATGTGACGTATGTAAGGCGGCGGGCTTGTTTTACGCCTCTGTGAAAAGGAGACGAGAAGGAGTGAGAAACGCCTGTAGTGTAATGCCCGCAGCTAGAAGCAACTGTGGGAGAACGTATACTCGAATATTACGATAGTCATTTTTTATATCGCACAAAGACAAACCCGCGATATATCGTTTATATCGATATATCGCCCAGCCCTAATTCCAAGTTATATATTGTGATCTATATGGTTATCGCAAGAGGCTTCAATATATATTGCAATAGATTTTAGGCCATCCCTACTTGCAAGACAACATTTAGGCTGTGCTTGCTATCAAAAGGTTTCGTAACCATGACGTTAGATTTCATCACATAAAAACGTCAAATTAGGACTAACCTGAGGCGGCTGCAGAGCTGCGCGTGGACAAGGAAGCCGCTGAGGAGGGAGCGGCTGTTGAGGCTGACATGGTGGAGGCCACAGCTGGCGCGCCCATGACAGCCATGTTGAGTCCCATGGTTAGGTTGCTGACGGGGCCGAGGCCAGACGGTGCCGAAACGGAGGCGGAGCCCACGTGAGAAACCTGCGGTGGTACCCCCAGGGACGCCTGCACTGCTGCACCCGAGGAGGCGGTAGGGATCGAAGACGACGACACAACCGAGGAGGGAGGGAAGGAGGAGGAATGGAGGCTGGAGTCGCTGTCGACATTGGGGTGCTGTTGAGATGCAGAGGTAGAAGACGTGGTCAGGATGGATGCAATTATACTTCCATTAGGGCAAACCAGCTAGAAATGGCTTCCTGCCATCTCAGTAAATGTAGCGCTTAAAGATATGTGTGGAGATTTTATCCATGCATGTGCAGCAAAGAGTTCAAGTCTATTAGCATGACATGGAGAGCTCACCAATAAGCTCGAGTTGGAAGTTCGACCTGAAGATGGAGCAAGGCTGTTCTGTTGTGACGAGAGCACGCTGCAACAAGACAAAACTTTTTAAATAGGAAGTCAAAACAAGATGGGAGCAGCTGACTTGTGTTTGAGCACAACCCTCCTTACTTGTTGTGCTGAGGTGGTGGCATAGTGCTCGGGGGCAGGTCTTCACTGTGCCCCAGAGAACTAAGTGACGCCTGATTTGATGTTGTCAGCAAGGAGGCGGACCCCGATCCGCTGTCCGTCAACGCTGCTGGTGCCACCGAGTCAGGCGTAGCTTTGATCGGCACTGCAGAACCTGCTGCAGCTATAAGATTAAAAGCAACTTAATAACTATCTAATCTTAGGGTGTGCCAAAATGACATTTGTGACATTTTCCTGAGGCTTACTTTCCACAGATTGCGTCACTTGTAGGGAACTGAAGCCATTCTGTAAAACCAACAATGAAGATGAGCGTGTGGATTTTTATGGAAACAGCCCACTGAAGACAAGCTAAACAGGATGGGCTCTTGGAAACGGTCAAAAAGAAACACCGCTTGATATTCACAGGGTTGTATCCAAGACCAATGGAGCATCACAATGACTAAAACAGCTACAATGTCACAGGTACAAATAGGAATGGGATGTATTGAGATCTACCTTGTGTTGCATGTCCTTCTGAGGGGAGGATGAGACAGAGGGCGGGTAACGTCGAGTCTGGGGCGCTCGCTGGTCATACAGCTCCATCTGGCTGGAGTTGGAAAGAGCTGGAATTGACTCACTGCAGAATGTGATGGTATTGACATGTTACGTCACAACCACTTGGGTGATTTCTAGCATCCAGTGAAAACCCCACAACGAGGCAAGGAAGAGGTGAATACAGAACTGTTCATCAAATTACCTCAAAGCGCAACTGTATTTTTGGGGGGGATTTTGCCCATCATTCACAATTCATATGTAACACAAGAAGACATTATGCATTCTAATTTGTAATTTGGCGAACAATGCAGCGAATGGGAGTAATCTATTGCACGCATAAAGCCCACTAAAAAAATATCCAAAAACTGCCATCAATACTACATTTACATTTTGTGACCTAAATATTAATCAAGTATTAGCAATATTGTTATTATAAGTACCAACGCTGAGGAACTACTTTTAGCTAATGCTGGTATTGACATACTGAGCCGGAGAGCTGCTGCATCAGCTCTGAGTTGGTAAAAGTTAATTTTAGATTAAAAATCATGCCTCTCACATAGGTAAAAAGGTTCTGGCTATAAACCGAGAGACTGGTCAACATTGACATTCAATTTATACCTAGAGAAGAGGAGAAAGACACGAAAAGACTCTAGTTTTTTATTTTTTATTCTTGCTTGATGATTATAACTAATTCTTCATCTAAATGGGAAGATACAAACAATCCATCAGTCAGCATTACAGTTTGAGCAGATATTGTACAGTAAAATAGGTTTATTATGTTTCTAGTTTGTATTGTTTATTCAGCACTTAGCAACAGTGCTACTTGCTGGATCTGCTATTTACTGTTTCTAAAACTTGTAATTCATCGTCCTTCAGGCTCAAAAATATGTTTTAAATCATAATTTGTCCCAAAGTAGTAATTTTTTACTCTTATGAAGTCTGCTGATTAGTAGTAGCAGTAGTGGGAAATAGCCAACATTGTAATGCGTATGTAGCTAAATGAGCAAAACACATACATATTACATGTTTTACAGGGGTGTAAAAAATTAATCGGTAAAATTCCAAATCTAATTTTGACTTTAAAAATGTATATATGGTATGGCTGGGCTCTGAAACGATCTATATCTAGTATGGATCGGTTGATGTCCGGTTGGAAAGTCATGAATCAGTTGATTGGAGCTCTGCTACAAACTTCTGTGATGACGTAACAAGAGAAACATTCTTGTTTGCGACTGACAGTAACAAACCAACATGGCAGACAGCACCAAAAGAGTTTAAAAAATTGCAAATCTCTTTTTAAAAAGAATGGTCAGTTGGATAAAAGTATTGCCATTTGTAAAGTAGCAATGAAGTAGCGGCAGCACGACTAATCTAAGCACACTCTTGTTGTGACGACATGCAGACACTGAAGAGGGCAATGAGGGAGCTAAGGATGCTAATGCTAGCAGCACTACTAACTGGCAAGACAAGGACACTGATTTGAAAGACTTCCAACCCCAACTTAGCCACAACTGAGAGATAATCACAGCATTTAATACACTGTTCTTGTACATGTGCTAAAGATAAAGACCTAGCTGCACAGTAACCAGCAGAATAGCACAATAAAAAAGCATTTGAGCTTCTACACTAAAGCTGCTGTTTTGTTTACGTGGTGGCACTTATATGTACCTTGCATTTAAAGTCCCTATATTTATATAATTGAGTGGTCTGCTTTTTCCTCGCTTCCCTGCAAGTTTATTATAAATCATAAATCATGCCTTCCACCTGGAAAGTCGATTGCTGAGAATATAAGTTGGGACACTTCACATTCAGGCCCTGGAACTGGTTAGAACGACACCAAAAGCGCTGTTTCTTTGCGAGGATTATGATACATTTTTCATCTAAATTAGAATATATGAACATTCCAGCAGTTTGCATCCTAATGACAGCAGACCTTGCACAGTAAGTGATGTTTTACCAAGAGTGTGTGTGACAATCATTGGTGCTGTAACTTTATTATGTTTGTTGGCTCTCATAAAGTCTGCAGCGGGTAATAAGAGATGAAGAAACAAAAAAAAGCAAATGCTGAGCCTTTTTAAAAAAAGAATATTACAAATGTACCTGTTAAAACATTACATATGTACTTACTTCATGTATTTAAAACCCTAATTGAGGTGTTTGGATGTTTTTTAGAGGCTCCACAGGCAGAATTGAACGGCTCCCATAGGCTCCAATGTAAGCAGACTTTTGATCGAAATTATTAAGTGCAGTTCACCTTTAAGGTAGAAATACACACCCCTAATACTTAAGAGTGTATATACAATGATGGAGGTTTTTGGATGTTTTACAGCGCTTTATTTGCGGAATAATGCAACTACCATTAGCTCCATCGATAGCTGAAGTTTATCATCATCTGCTTACAAAATCGGAATCCATTATAAAAATTAAATACATATGTGTGCTTGTCTCATAAGGACTGTGAATAATAGGCAAAATTCCCGATAAAGTGCAGTTCCATTTTAACTACCTGGACTACTTTATAAAAAACAAAAAACAAACAAACAAACAAGAACAAAAAAACGTGTGTTCTTGTCTTTCATAATGATTGTGAACGATAGGCAAAATAAAAATTAAAAAGTCATGTTCCCTTTTAAGGTACACAGATGTTCCCACACAATACTATGCACTTGTAAATACTTGTTTGTGGTAATAAATGATTCGAACATTTTAGCATTAGGTCTGTATTCAAATACAGTAAGGGAGTTTATTCAAATACAGTAAGGGAGTTTATTCTAACCATAACCACTTAATTTGACATACAATGGTATTTTTAAGCCTGTTTTTTTTTTTGGACATATACCACAATATCGCACAGTGGCCTTAATACTGTGAGATTTTGACATAGTTACATCCAAAGTGCTGGGGGAATATTACAAACCTGCTAGGGGTTGAATAGAGGCTGTTCTGCATGGGGGTGACGGATGCAGCGTTGGAGGCAGACTCGTATTCTGGCAGCACTGGTTCCGAGCCAAACTGCAACGCTCCAAACTGTAGATTAAGGCCTGAGATGTCTGTTGAGCCTGGCATTTCCACCGCCATGGCTGGAATCTGAGCAAGATTTGGGAGATATTTTAAAAGCTTAGTCTTGGACCCAACATAACCACTGTATTTATTCATATACATCATAGAGAGGGAATAATAACTCTGTGTGAACATTGTCAAAGCCAGGACGCTACACGTAAGAGGGCGGATCAATCTATCAAAAATCAATAAATCGGTGGAGTGATTGGAGTGATTAGGTCGATATTTTTATTTTCTCAAAATCCCTTTTTTGTTGTTTACAAACTCGGAGTAATTCCCCGTACACAGAAGTACTTTGACAGCAAAAGCCAAAGGAATAAAAATAGTGGTAAATAGTAATTTAGTTTTGGTGTACGTACTATTGACTTTGTTTTGATCAAACAATCATATGTAGTTATACAGAAGAATAAGGAACTAGATAAAATAGTGTTGATATTATTATAAATAGCACTCCCCATCAATAAATTTACAAAATTGTAGTTAATTATCAGTTAAACAGATCCTATTATGCGAAATGTAGAGTTGTCTTACCTATTGGTATCTGTTACTGTATTTGGGGCCAATAAATGTAAACTCAAACTATGAAGGCAATTCAGATATTTATAAAACAATCTTGAATTCCTTCATACTTCCTCCAAATGAGCCCTTTGGAATTTGCACAATTTGTGCCGCTTTTTTGTGTGCGATATCAGCAGGTATTTCCATATATGGTATAGGTTTACCTTAAGCGCTTTGTGTGAGTCCGCAGTTGTAGTCAAGCATCTTCTATTTCTCTGTAGGGCTTGAAAGTGTGACGTAAAAATGAATTAAATCTTACTGGACCCACTTATTTACATGGCTGAATACAGAACAATGTGCTTAAGGTTTTTTATTATAATTTTTTTATTCAGAAATTCAAAACATGGCACTAACATGCGGCATCATTAAGTGCCACAATCGTGGTCATGATCGGTCAGTAAAAAAAAGGATTTGGTGAGATTTTTCTTACTTCCAACGTGAATGCAATGCTGTAAACAGTTGGGTTACGAACCAACTAAATACATTGCGAATAGCCTGCATAGTAACCTTGAGACAATCAAATAATGTCTTTTAACGCCATCACCTGATACACGGTGTGTTCACTGCATTTTCAGACTGACAAACAACATACAGCATCTTGGAAAAAAGCATGTTTACTTTTAGTCTTGTGTAAGCACAAAAAAAATATTATTTTCGGAGAAGTAGTGAAGTGATCAACATATTTAAAAGAAATAATAGGCTTGTTTTTTGAAAGAAACCTGCTTATAATCTACGCGAACAACTTGTTTTTTCGAGGTCGTGTGCCTTTGGAATATGTTATAGCACTTTCTTTGTGCAGTCCCTTTTTTTTGTTGTTGTACGATCCATTTAATCCAGTTTGTTGCTCTCTCTCCCACACATTACCGTACAACCATGTAAAAAAAAAAACCTACGTCAAGCAAAAATGGTTACCCGTCACACAGTGCATTGCGAAATCACATTCCCTTTCCAGCCCTATTTGTGTTGTGGGGCAGACTGCTTCGTAAATGCACATGCATCCTCAGCTGTTGCCTTTTCTAATACAAAGTAGCATACAGTAGAACCTTGATTTACGACCCTCTTTTTACAAACTTTTCGATTTACAAACTTTTAAATCGAGCCAAATACCCTTCTGTGTTTGAACCATGTCAGGGGTACTAACGCTTCCTTCATTAATTTTGAGCGCCACTAGAAGCCTTTAGAGTGCAGCCATTTTGGGGACATCACTCATACATCATACACTCTACACAAGGCGCAGCCCCCTACACCACATCCGGTTTACGCAGTCCATTACTCGGTTGCCACTTCTCAGGGCTCTAGCAAGTGTTTTTCTCACCATTCACTAAGTTTTGTCTATTTTACTTACTTAATATGGATCCAAAAAGACAACAAAGCAGTCTGTTAGTAGACTTGATATGGAAGCGCTAAAAACTACAACATCGTTGATTGGGTGGAAACGCAGTCGAAGGGGGCGTGGCCTGGAGGAGGGCTTCGGCAAGTAAATAAGACGGCGAATCTTGGAGAGACAGTCAGAAAGAGGCTTAAAGATGGTCTATAAAACAATCTATGCACAGTTTTGATCAAAGAACCAATATTATATGTTATGTAGACCACAAGAAGGGTTTTAAATGCGGGGGGAAAAAAATCATATGACCTCCTAAATATTGCTATTGGCTGGTCTCGCTCATGAATATTGAAATCGTAATCGGCAGTATAAAACCCTGATTGGAACCTGCTGAACTGTTATGGTAATAACACCCAAATAAATCAATGTTATTTTTTTCCTGAGAGGCACTGCACTAATTAAGAGCTGAGGTCACTATGTGAGGAAATGGAGAAAACCTGTACAAAACAAAATTCTACCTTTGTTGCAATGGATGTCCTCTTCTTTTGCACTCTGAGTTTGTGTTGCTGCAAAGGCAGCGGACTGGAACCTTGCGCATCTGAGGGACTCGGCGAAACTTGCTGACCTAGCGATGGGCCAGACACCATTTTTGGAAGGGAGGAAGCAGGCAGCGATGCAGCATGCGATGTGGATGTTGTTAGCGAGGGCAATGAAGAAACAGCAGTGGAAGAGGCAGAGGCCGAGGGAGGCAGGAAAACATCCAACATGGACGACGTGGTGGAGGCGGCTTGGAAGGGCTGCCGCTTTGCAAAAGGCGTGTGGATGGCGGACTCCGGTTGAGTCTTCATATCTACACAAAAAAAAAAAAAAACGGTAAAAAAAAATCTATATCCTTCCATTCCGTGGAAGATCATGCATCAACTCACCATATTGTGCCCGTGAGTTGGCACTGGTGTCCCAGGATGAGGGGTTGGCGTTAGCAGGTGCCGTTTGAGAGTGCTGGGCAGCCAGCTGAGCCAGTGCCTGGGCTGTTTTATACTGCTCCAGGAACTGAGAGCCTGTTGTCCCGGTGCTACTTCCCTTAGGCTCCACAACATCCCCAAAGCTCTTGTTCAGCATACTGACCTGCATTTATTGAAATACATCAGTAGGGTTGCGCGATAGACGACATACGATATAAATTTGGCTTAAAACTCGTTATGTCGTAAAAATGCATGTGGCTGACACATTCTCGCTGTGCCCCGAAAATCTGACAGCGCCAAGCCAACGACCACATCCTCAACGGGCTGTAGTGATCTCACTAGCATTTAACAGCCATCCACAGTGCCGCCACTTCCAAGTCAGTAATCTTCGCCTCAATGGCAGCAAATAAATTACTCCCCCCCAGGTATCATTCCCGAAGGACGAGTAATATCTTAACATTCCACACTGCACACCATTGGAGGATATGCTAATCGCTAAGCTAAAGTTCTTAAATACAAACAGAAGTTGGCAACTCGATACAAGAATCGACAGTAATGATTAGATACTATCAGTATATAGTCGATAACACAGTGGTTCCATATTTTTTTATTATTAGAATAAGTGCTTATTACATATAAATATAAGTGTAGATTGAACCATGTTACAAAATAAATTAACCACGGTTACGGTAAATTAGCAAGTAGATGAATAAGTTTTGAGAAAATAATACAACGGGAAAAGATGCAATATACTACCACATAGGTCGGCATCCAAATTAAAAGGCTTTAACATGTTTCAAATGGTACTATTATCATTTATATACCAAATCATATATAGTGATCTATAAAATTATTAGAGTAAGTAAACCCCTAATCAAAAGAAGAAGATGTGTTCCTTTCACAGCGTTGCCGACTCATTATCACTCACCATGCTGTGCTGAGTGTACTGGGTGCTGGAAGTGGTTTGGGACAGTGGTGGTGCCTGCTTGGAGTTGCTGAAAACCAGTGACTGGGCGGCCTCCATTGTGGGGGTTTCTGTTTCCGATGAGGAGGACGGAGGAGTCTTCCCCAAGAGCACCGCGAGGTCAATCCTACAGTATGAAGAGAAACAATATTTTCTTCTCCTTATGCCGTGTTGCGTGGTAACATAAAAAAAAAACGCATCACAAAGCACATCATGGATTTTTTTCAGGGAGAACAAAATGTCCTCTTACCTTTGTCCTTTGGTGATGGTAACATTCTCTTGAGGTGGTGGAATGGCCGCCACGCTGGAAGCTGTGAATATCTTGGTCTCAGAGAGCTGCTTGTGGAGAGAAAACCAATTTTCTAACATTATAACACAAAATGAAGTTATTTCTGCACAAAGACAAATATAGGTTTTGGAAATAGTTCCAGTCGGCTGTGATGAAGCAGCAAGGGCATTTCCTCTTCAGCGTGAGGTTGGCTACTCACATCCTCATTCCAGTCCTCGGTGCCCCACTCTTCAGTGGCCGTTCTCCACGGACCTGCTATGTGGGGATAAACGTGTTCAGCGCCACCACGATGGCCGAAAACAGTACGTTAAAGAATCAAAACAAAATAATTTTAAAAGTTTACCAGGAGCAGGAACTGATTCAAACTTGGGTGGGTAAGTCGTTGCATCTCCTGGAGAACATTCCGATCCTGAGACAAAATGCAAAACATGAACAAACGGGGTTTCTACAGGTATCAGAAAATCGAATAATGCTTTCAATGTCATTTTAATGTCACTTGAAAACAATTATTCACATGTCCAACCACATATGATTATATATAGTCAAAAGCAAAGATGTCCAATAATGGCTTTTTTGTCGATATCCGACATTGTCCAACTCAGGTTTTCCAAAATAAATCAACTCAAGCTATGGGGAAAAAATGCCAACATGGCACTGCCATATTGATTATTAAAGTCACAAAGTGCATTATGTTTTTTAACATGCCTCAAAACAGCAGCTTGGAATTTGGGACATGCTCTCCCTGAGAGAGCATGTGAGGAGGTTGAAGTGGGCGGGGTTGGGGGGTGAGTATTGTAGTGTCCCGGAAGAGTTACTGCTGCAAGGGGTTCTGGGTATTTTTTCTGTTGTGTTACGGTGCAGATGTTCTCCCGAAATGTGTTTGTCATTCTAGTTTGGTGTGGGTTCACAGTGTGGCGCATATTTGTAAAAGTGTTAAAGTTGTTTATACGGCCACCCTCAGTGTGACCTATATGGCTGTTGATCAAGAATGCATGGCGTTTACTTGCGTGTGTGAAAAGCTTCAGATATTATGTGACTGGGCCGGCACGCAAAGGCAGTGCATTTAAGGTTTATTGGCGCTCTGAACTTCTCCCTTTGTCCGTGTACACACCAGCGTTTTTAAAAGTCATACATTTTATTTTTTGAAACTGATACCGATCATTTTGAAACCGATACCGATAATTTCTGGTATTATATTTTTAAAGCATTTATCGGCAGTCCGATATTATCGGACATCTCTAGTCAAAAGTTTACACACATTAATAAGCATTTGACAATGATAATTTTAAATAGTTTAAATGTTTACCTTAACTTTTACTAGCCAGTGAATTAGAATTGGCTCGCAAGACGGTTTCATCTGAGAATGTATTTTTCTGTAGTAAGCTATTGTGCACGGGCGTAAACAATAGCCAATTCAAAAGGTTCTGCCTGTCAATCATCACATTGTACAGTATAAAGATTATTCAAGGGGAAATTCACTAAAGCTCTCTAAATAAACATCCAATTATGATTTAGTTGATCAATAGATAATAGACCCATAAGTAATTTTTTTTATTTTATCTTTTTAAAACATGCTGTAAACGTGCATATCCTCTGAAAATATGCTTTTATAATAATAACCACAAACTACAGGATACATTTTTAAGATCAGGATGCAATTTTTTTTAAATAGTCAAAAGGTTTTACGGAATAATAAATAAAAACCATACTAGGAATGCAAATGATGCATGTGTTTGAAAATGGATAATTGATTTAAACATTTTAGAAAAAAACATGTCATGGAATTATATTTGCATTTAAGGCCTTAATTTTTGCAAAATCCATTTAATGACTTAATACTTTTTAATGCCCTGCGGAAACCCTGATAAAATTGCACACACATGAACGGTAAACATTTACAAATGTACTTACGTTCTCCTTCCTCCTGATCCGTGCTTCCTGTATTGTTCCAGGTACTACTTCCTCCCCTATAGTTTTCATCGGTCTGGCTTGGCTCTGCGTAGTCAGCGGGGTTGAAGGTTCTGGAGAAAAAAAATTTGCAATAAATTTGATTCAAGGTTATGAAATTGAAAACACCACGTATAAATGAGCTACTCACATTTGTGACCACCTCTTTGTCACCACTTCTGGTGCTTACCATACAATACATGCACAAATGAACTACTAACATTTGTGACCACTGCTCTGATACTACTTCCTGTCTTTAACAGTTGCTTGAGTAGAGCAAATATTCAGAAGGATGTCAACTGCATTTAGCCACATGGTCTAACAATTGCGGAATCATTCCAATCCCGACATGAACTGAAGACCAGTTCAAGAGACCTGAACAAGCATCTTGTACTTTTTTTGGAGGGGGCGTTTTAGTATTCCTGGTGGAATTTTGCGGGAGTAACCTATTCGATCAGCGTTAAAGTTCCTGCAGCAGTGGCATACGGCGTTTTTTTGTTGAACCAGGTTTAATGGTGAAGCGTGGCCTCAGTTAATATAATAACCGCCAAGGAGAAAGTGTTCTAAAAAGACACCGGCCCACATGGTTTCATACTGCTGGCAGAACCATGTACACTGTTCTTCTGGTTTAACACAGAACAATAGGCTCGGGTACTACTCTCCTGTGACCATGGCAACAGGTAACAGTTGAACAAAAGAACCCCCAGCCCCCAGTTATTTTTAAGACTATGCAGGTGTTCTCTTCTTACCCCATGCCCTGTGCTGAAAATCTGCCTCCTCGCCGTCCTGACGTTCCTGGGGGGAGACAAAGAGAGGAAACTTAAGACTGATATAAATTAAGGCTGCAACAACTAATCGATTAAAATCGATTATAAAAATAGTTGGCGATTAGTTTAGTCATTGATTCTTTGGATGTATGCAGTGCGCATGCGCTGAGGCTCTTTTTTTCTTTTTTCCTTTCGTTCTTTCCTAAACCTTTATTTAGGAACTGCAACATTAACAAAAAGCTGAGAAACAATAATCAAAATAAGTACAAAAAAGTGCAAAACAGTGCCAGGGCGGCGGTAGTAAGCCAACCAATGATGTGTCATGTGCAGCTCATGTGACCAAGCCGTATTCTTTCTCTGGAAACATTCGAAAAATGGCGGAGGAAAATAGGAGCGATAGTGTAAGTGCAATGGAGAAAGGTCTATGACCTAAGTCGTCAAAAGTGTGGGAATTCTTCACCCTAAAAACTGCAAAGAAGACAGTTTCCTGCAAAACGTGCAGCATCGACCTCGCGTGGCACGGAAGTACGACATCGCTTCACCTTAAGAGGAAGCATGTTGGATCCATGGTTGAAGAAAAAAACTCACGGTACGTAACTTTTTAAGTTCATAGTCCGAGTACATTGATCCGTTGTGTCTGTCTTTGTGTGTTTTTAATATGTTGTTAACGAGGAGATTATTTTAAGGCAATAAACGGACAGAAATATCTCAGGTAGGTTTCATAATGGATCAATGTAGCCGGACCCAATAAAACTATATAATATTTGAGTGACGCTTTAGTAATATAAACGTTATGAAGGTGCTGGAATATTTCATGCTATTATTCACAGGCAGCCTAAAATGAATCCTTTATTATTTACAACAGAAACGTGTACAATATCTGATTCAGTTCTGATCTGATGAGTTACATTTCTGTGTTATTATTGTTGTATGCTGCATCCACAAAGTCCATTTATTTCATTTAGCTTTTTTAAATGTGGTGGTGTAATTAGATAGATAGATAGATGGATAGATAGATAGATAGATAGATCATTACTTTTATTGATTCCCTTAGGGAGTTTCCTCAGGAACATTTAAATTCCAGCAGCAGTGTACAGAATTGAGATCGAATTTAAAAAGTAAAAAACGGGGTTTAAATGGAAAAAAAAAGAAGAAAATATTACAATAAAAATAAAAAAGCAACATAAGAATAAAAATATAACAGTAAAAATAACAATATAACAAGAAAAACTAGGCAGCAGTGACCATGATATGAAAAAATTTATTTTACATCAGAAATTATTAAATGAATCAACTAAGTATGTATTGAGTTACATGTAACTGTTGCTACTATGTACGTTCATAATATGGTTTCTCTCATTTCAGAAAGAAACAAGCCAACATTAGAGACTTGGTACAAAGGAAGGTGTGCACAACACGGCAAGCGGCTGCACTGACTGATAGTGTCCTAAATATGTTGGTAACTGACATGAGGCCACTATCAATGGTGGAGGATGACGGTTTCAGAAAAATTATTTACGTCCTCAACCCTGGTTACACTCTTCCCTCAAGGACCCATTTTACCAAACTGATGGAGAGGAAGTATGAGCAGACATTTCAAGCTGTGTAAACTGACATTAAAGCCACCCAGAGCAAAATTTTTCTGACCACTGATGTGTGGACAAATGTAGCCACCTTGGCAATACATGTCACTACATTGGAGACGAATGGAACATGAAGTCAATCTGCCTTACGACCATGCCACTAGAGGAAAGATATTCAGCATCCAACATTGCAGAATGGTTGGAATAGGTAGTAGGCAGGTTTGAAATTCCCCTAAGCAAAATTATTGCTATTGTGCAAGATGACAATGGTGCACTTTATTTTTCTAACACTTGTCTTGTTATTGTTATGTTTGGCAAGTTGAAAGGACATGGTGCCAGTATGCGTTTTTTTTAAATAAAGTATTGGAAAGGATAGAAATGTAGTTTGTCTTTTTTATCCGATTGTTAATCGATTAATCGAAGTAATAATCAACAGATTAATCGATTATCAAATTAATCGTTAGTTGCAGCCCCTAATATAAATATAAAGTGATAAAAACCGTGTCGTCTGGGCCGCTGGTTTATAGGACGATGCCATTTTGAGCTCTGAAAACACATCTGAGACTACGTTTACACTGCAGGCCAAGGTGGCCCGAATCGGATTTTTCGAAATCTGACATTTTCCAGCCGACTGCTCCAACTGCAAGTAAAATGTAATCTTTATCAGTATCCAGAATAAACGTGCACAGGCCCCAAAATGGCCTTGACGTCACATGCATGTGCAGGTTGATAAAGTAAAAAAAACAAAGGAAGTGACTGGAATCCATAAATTAACAAGGAAGTTGCTATTATTACTAAATACAATAATGGTCGCTACACCTTAAAAATTTGTGGTTTTTTTACATGAAAATAAATTAAAGGGACAAGTGGTAGAAAATGGATGGATGGAATGTATGACTGTTACAAGCAGATACTGTATATATATATAGTATAATATATTTGAGAGGATTCTAATCTTTTTATGGCTGTTAAGTAGAAGCAACACGTACATCAGCGTGGATCTGTTAGCTTACAACTCACTTGTGTAGACAACTTACGCAACGTACTTTTCATGTAAGCAAATATGTCAGAGCATCAGTTCCGGCCCTTCAACAATCGCTATTTTTTTGGAATTAAAATATATATTCATATGTTACATATTGCCTATTATTTGAACACTATTTGACTAGGGATGCAGTGAAAATTTAGCCGTCGAAAAAAAGACTTTGCTCACCGAAACCGGATGTTGTGATGAAGTATCCACTGCTGCTGGCGGGCTGCATCTTTCCCCGCGCACACGATTGACGTAGTTCGCCCAAAGCTGACGAAAAAGTCACATGTGTGTTGCATTCAAGTCGCATTGCTGTTTAGACTGAAGTCACATTTGAAAAGATCAGATTCTAATTGGATTCAGACAACCTCCTGGTGTGGCCTGAATCTGATGCGAAAAGATCAGATTTGAAGCGCTTTGAAATGTTTAGACTGGCAAAAAAAATCCAATCTGTCTCACTTCAGGGCAAAAAAAAAAATCAGATTTGGTGTGCAGTGGAAACGGGGCCTTTTTTTAAAAGTCAGGCATGAAACACGAGTGTCACGTGTGCGGTTTTACTAAAAGACACAGAAAAACAATGTTTAAACACTGTTATAGTTTCACTAGTAAACATACATTGACTGCATATTATTCTTATTAAAATGTAAACACATGAAAGCATTTATTTTTCAACATAGAAAACTTTGGAATATAAAAAAGGAAGAAAAAAAACAAAGGTTTTAGGTAAAAACATGTGTAGCTGTAGGCAAACTAATGTGGTATTTTTTTTAGGAACTCCACAACTATCATAAATAATGCATCCAGCGGTAGTAAATGGATGGATGTATGGATGGCATTAGTAATCCATCATATGTAATTATCTCTGCATGCTCTTTGAAGTGTTGCTACACAAACGTGTAGTGTACTTTGTGTTAAAAAAGAGCTGACATTTTCATTTCCACTCTTTCAATTACTCCAAATCATTATTAAAGTTAAAAAACTAAAAAAAAAGTTATAGTTATATCTAATGAGTTTGCACATTTTAGAAATTCTCCAATTACTGCCTTTTGCCGATAAGGTCAGTAAACAAATGCACCACCCAGAATTAGAGCATTTATGGTATGCACTACTCCAGCGGACATAGAGACAAGAACTCACCGATGGTCCCTCTTCCTCGTCCCCGCCCCCTTCTCCCTCGCTCTGCTCCCCTTCCCGCCAGTGCTGCCTTGCCTCCATCCAAGCCATTCTCTTGACCTCGAACTGAGGAAAAGTTGTCTGAAAGGTGAACACGATAACAATTAATTCTCTGAACTAAATTAAACATAACACAAAAAGACATACACTCTCGCCCTCTGGTAGCCCCCCGGCCTCTGCGAGGAGCACCGCCTCGACGACGTGCTGCATCCTTCTCTCTTTCTTTCTCCCGGTTCTCTTTGCCTTCCTCTGCGATTTCTGGCTGGCTGGCCTCCTTCTGGCCTGACAAACCTTTCTTTTTGCCCACCATCTCCCACGAATCCTGGGGCCGACATCAAATACACAATCATGACCGGAGTGCCTTTGTGTAAAACACCTAGACTTGCTTAACATCCATCCAGACTACTCCAAAGCGTATCCACCATAGACTCACAGTGTCTGGGCTACCCTCCAGTAGCACGTTAATGGCTCGGTTGACGTCCCCGTTGCAGTCGTGCAGTGCAATCATTGCGTCATCCTGGTCCTTGCCGGTGATGTCAATCAGCTACAAAACGCAACAACAAAAATGTGTCGGTACAAAAACATTTCCACTAAAAACTAAATCACAGATTTCCACCATGCTGCTTTTAGGACAGAGAGCACACATGCTGAGAAAGTCTTGTCACCTATTGATCTAAATTGCTTTTAACTAGGAAGGATCCATTATTATTGTTTAAAACATACTTTTTTTTTTAAGTTTACTATATCATTGTCAATTAAGAATGTTGCTCCCACTATTTATTATTGAACGCATAATAGAGATGAATAGCCATCCAAAATCCACAAAGGAACTCCCTCCAGGAATTAGCAATGTCGCGATCAATTCACCCATTTACGGCAAATTATGCGGCATGTCGCAACTTTGTCTGATGCCCGCAAATTTCCCGCACATCTTGGGCAATCAGCGTCAATTTCTTTACTCGAGTTTGTGTCTGACGGGCGCTCAGATATGCATGTCAACCATCTAATACAGTGGTTTTTAAACGTTTTTCACCAAGTACCACTTCAGAAAAAACTACGCTCTTTAAGTTAAGTACCATGAAATTAAGTAGCGTGGTAGGCCTAAATATCCATTAAAAACAAGGCATAAGTGTTTATTAACAGGTATATTTGATAGTTTTGGCCACTGTAACATTACTAACATTTTAAACAGTTACACTGTGTTTGAATATAGGGAAATGAAAATAAGTAATTTCTTTGGGGTACTACTAGATGGAGTGCGCGTATCACAGTTTGAGAATCAGTTGTCTAATCAAAACTTATGTTTGAGTTTTGTGCGGACAAAGCAGTGACAGCAACGTGCTACGATAAATTTTAGGTTTGTTTGTATAGACGAAGCAGAAACATCTACGTGCAACAGTAAATCCATCTTTATTGCTCAAATGGCACAATTGTCAGTCTCCCGCTTACCTCACACCTACTTCCTGTTTCTGTCTACAGCGGTAAGCCTTTTGGGTAATGTAGTACATAAACATGGAGCAAAACATCCTAGGTCACATGTAATTATATTTAATCGATATTTATTTAACCTTTATTTTGTCCAGGGTAAGGCAAGCACTCAGCACCAAGGGTTGGAATGGGGGTTTAAATCACCACAAATGAATCCCGGGCGCGCCACCGCTGCTGCCCACTGCTCCCCTCACCTCCCAGGGGGTGAACAAGGGGATGGGTCAAATGCAGAGGACAAAGTTCGCCACACCTTGTGTGTGTGTGACAATCACTGGTACTTTAACTTAACTTAAGAACAGATTCTTATTTGCAATGCCGACCGAGCAAAGAGGTAGCAAATAGATGACAGAGATGTTTTGCATGTGAAAATCTTTAATCGTCTCAATTACCAACAAAATATTTGTTTTTTATGATTAGAATAAATTACTAATATTGGTTATGAATGATTCATTAAAACAGTACAGTAATTTTACAATGAGCTCCGTGTATGTGTTTTACTGATATTTAACGTCTACTTTAAAATCTGTCCTATTTACAGCGCGTATCTGTAATTAGTTTACATTTTTTGTTGAAATCCTGTGCTTTTGGAACACTTAAAACGTTGCGAACACATTTATAAAATCACAACATTATTGGGGAAAAAAGCCTTAAAAGACCCCCTTAGGCACCCAGTCTATATTTTATTTTTTTACTCATACGCCCCCAGCCTTTACCTTTTAACCCATATTTTACAGGGCGCCTTGTGGCCACCCATCAGCGATCATGTTCTGTAACCCTGTATACACTGTTTGTCTAATCTTGAACGGGTTTGTGCTGATAAAGTTTTGTTGTACTTGTGAAATGACAATAACGACCTACCTAACTACCTATAACATCACAACTCTCTGAAAAAGATGCCGCGATGAACAATCGCTTAAGAAGACCACAGTATCTTGGAGGGACTGAGAAGAATTAAAAATCAAACGCACGGGCCTCTTCTGCAGTTTACAACAATCCCAAAAAATCAATAAAAATGTAATGTTAAAAATGATGGTACATATAAACATGCAGTGCATGTGCCATCTCAGAACAACTATAATTCAAATCACATAAGTTTGCAAACTAGAGGGATATTTTGCCCTAAAAGCGAAGAAGCCAAACAGGCCTTTCTCACCTGTTTGACCTTCTCCTCAAAGTCTGCATCGTTGTGGTCGGAAATCATCTGCGCAAGCCGGATCTGCTCTGCGGTAGCCTGTCCGTAAAAAACACAAAAAATATATAAAATGTCCTTTTCACATCAAAATACCCTCCTGAGACCCAGACAAAAATAAAAACTGCAATATGGCATGGCTGTTTTTGGTTTGGGTGACAAAAACAAGCCATTTAAAAACGAGACAACCGTATATGGTGATGCCAACTGAATATTTAGCACAAAGAGCAAATTTCATCTTCAAAGCAAACATGGATTTCAGCATATTGATGCCTTTGTTGCATCACAGCTGCAAACATCCATACAAAGGCAGTAGTGTATGGCCATATGTCCACCACAGAATCAAATCAAATCAACTTTATTTATAAAGCACATTTAAAATTTACCCCGGTTGTAGCCAAAGTGCTGTACAATGGGCAGGTTAAAAGATAATACGAGGACCGAGCTAACAACACAACACAAACAGAACATGATAAAAAATAAATAAAACATAAAAACAGGTTCCCAGCAGGTGTATAATGGGGCGCCATTGCAGGATGGATATCGCTCAGTGTTAAAAGCCAAAGAATAAAAGTATGTTTATAAAAGAGATTTAAAAACAGTAAGAGAGGAGGCTTGTCTAACACTCAGGGGTAGGTCGTTCCAGAGCTTGGGAGCAGCAGCGGCAAAAGCTCTGTCACCTCGAAGCTTCAGCCTTGTGTCAGGGACTGTCAGTAGCAGCTGATCGGCTGATCTTAGGGATCGGGTGGGGCAGTAAGGCTGAAGGAGGTCGGAGAGATATATTGGCGCGAGGTTGTTTATACATTTAAAAACAAATAGAAGTGTAAAATTGATTCGATAACGCACAGGGAGCCAGTGAAGGGACGCTAATGTAGGTGTGATGTGCTCAAATCTGGCCTTGTCAGAAGACATCAGAAGAATGTGATGTTACTGTATGTTACCAAAACCACGGCAACCATACGTCAGCCATTTTGGGGGAAGACATATCTTGTCTCATAGCGCTGACTGGAAAGCCTGGAGTGTCCTCTCTACAGCACAAGTGTTGTTTTTCCAATTGAAACAAAAGTTGTGATACATGTGTCCCTTACAGAGGACAGAAAATGCATTGTTGGGTCTGAAGAGGATCCAGACTGGTGGTCTGTGTGTGATTGTGTGTGTGTGTGTGTTGGGGGGGGGGGGTTTTACCTGTGGCCTTTGCTTGTGCTGTGTCTGGCCTTGAGTCTGGCCCTGCGTCTGTTCCCAGCTGCCCCGGGCCCGGTTTCCGCCCATGGACGTCATCATTTACAGTATATACAAATAAAGAGTATTTACAAGGAATCACACCTAAGGGGGGAAAAAGAGAGAGAAGTAGTTGTGGATGGTGACCTCATCATGTTCCTGTAAGTGACTAACACAGTGGTTCTTAACCTGGGTTCGATCGAACCCCCTAGGTGAGTCGGGCTCAGGGGTTCGGCGGAGGTCAAAACACACCCGACTCATCGTGTAAATACTAACTTCTCCCTATCGGCGTATTACGGATAGGGCAACAGGTGACTGATTTGCAGGTGTCTAATTTGTTGTGAGCTTATGCACTGTGTTGGGTTTTGTTGTTTGAACAAGGTGATGTTCATGCACGGTTCATTTTGTGCACTAGTAAAAAAAAACATGGTAACACTTTTGTCATTATTAAAAGGCCCACTGAAATGATATTTTCTTATTTAAAAAGGGATAGCAGGTCCATTCTATGTGTCATACTTGATCATTTCGCGATATTGCCATATTTTTGCTAAAAGGATTTAGTAGAGAACATCCACGATAAAGATCGCAACTGGAGAAAAGCCCTGCCTCTATCTGAAGTCGCAGATGATGACGTCACACGTGTGGGGGCTCCTCACATATTCACATTGTTTTTAATGGCAGCCTCCAACAAAAACAGCTATTCGGACTGAGAAAACGACAATTTCCCCATTAATTTGAGCGAGGATGAAAGATTTGTGTTTGAGGATATTGATAGCGACGGACTAGAAAAAAAAATAATTTTTTAAAAAATGCGGTTGCAATCGCATTGCATTGAGACTGATTCATATGTTTTTAGATGGATAATTCTGGGAAATCCCTTATCTTTGTATTGTGTTTCTAGTGTTTTAGTGAGTTTAATAGTACCTAATAGTCAGAAGTGTACGTCCACGGCCGGGTGTTGACGCGCAGTGTCTCGGGGAAGTCGACGGCAGCTGTACGGGAGGCGCAAGCTCAGCTGATATCTGGTAAGTGGTGACTTTTTAACCACAATTTTCTCACCGAAACCTGCTGGTTGACAAGTGGTCGGGATTCATGTCCGCTGTGATCCATAGTAAAGTTTCAACTCCGTGAATTTCAAACAAGGAATCACCGTGTGTTTGTGTGGCTAAAGGCCAAAGCTTCCCAACTCCATTGTTCTACTTTGACTTCTCCAATATTAATTGAACAAATGGCAAAAGATTCAGCAACACAGATGTCCAAAATACTGTGTAATTTTGCCGTTAAAGCAGACGACTTTTAGCTGTGTGTGTGTGCAGCGCTCATATTCATAACAGCCCGTGACGTCACGCGTACACGTCATCATTACGCGACGTTTTCAAGCAAAAAGTCCCGGGAAATTTAAAATTGCAGTTTAGTAAACTAAAAAGGCCTTATTGGCATGTGTTGCAATGTTAATATTTTATCATTGATATATAAACTATCAGACTGCGTGGCGGGTAGTAGTGGGTTTCAGTAGGCCTGGCCTTTTTATAACCCAAACCCTCTAACCCTGACCCTAACCAAATAACTCTAAATTAAGTCTTTGTTACTTAGAATATGTTACCCATTTAAAGTTTTACCATAAACATATAACTTTGTCTTGAATTTAAAAAACATTGTATTTTTCACTAAAGAAGGGTTCGGTGAATGCGCATATGAAACTGGTGGGGTTCGGTACCTCCAACAAGGTTAAGAACCACTGGACTAACAGCACAAGATGTGGACATTAAGGCCTACTGAAACCCACTACTACCCACCACGCAGTCTGATAGTTTATATATCAATGATGAAATATTAACATTGCAACACATGCCAATACGGCCTTCTTAGTTTACTAAATTGCAATTTTAAATTTCCCGGGAGTTTCGTCTTGAAAACGTCGTGTAATGATGACGTGTACGCAAGACGTCATGGGTTTTTAGGAAGTATGAGCACTACGCACACACTCAGCTAAATGTTGTCTGCTTTAAGAGCATAATTACACAGTATTTTGGACATCTGTGTTGCTGAATCTTTTGCAATTTGTTCAAATAACATTGGAGAAGTCCCAGTAGCAAGATGGAGTTGAGAAGCTTTAGCCATTAGCCACACAAACACACGGTGATTCCTTGTTTAAAATTCCTGGAGGTGAAACTTTCCTATGGATCAGAGCGCGGTCAAGCCAACATGGATCCCTGCCAAATGTCAACCAGCAGGTTTCGGAGACAAAATTGTGATTAAAAAGTCAGTTGAGCTTGTGCCGTCCATAGCTGCCGTCGACTCCCCTGAGACACTGCGCGTCAAGACACCCGTGGAGACACCCTTCCGACTATCAGGTACTATTTTACTCACTAAAATACTAGCAACACAATAGAAAGATAAGGGATTTCCCAGAATTATCCTACTAAATGTGTCCAAAAACATCGGAATCAGTCCCAATGCAATTGTGTTTCTTTTTATTTTTTCTGTCCGTCGCTATCAATATCCTAAAACACGAATCTTTCATCCTCGCTCAAATGGGGAAATTATTTTCTCGGTCTGAATAGAACTTTTTGTTGGAGGCTCCCATTAAAAACAATGTGAATATGTGGGGAGCCATCACACGGGTGACGTCATCGTCTGCGACTTCCGGTAGAGGCAGGGCATTTCTCTTAGCACCTAAAGTTGCAAACTTTATCGTGGATGTTCTCTACTAAATCCCTTCAGCAAAAATATGGCAATATCGCGAAATGATCTATTATGACACACAAAATGGACCTGCTATCCCCGTTTAAATAAGAGAATCTCATTTCAGTAGGCCTTTAAGTCTTTATTACTTAGAATATGTTCCACTAGTGTTCAAATAATTCTAAATTAAAGGCCTACTGAAATGAGATTTTCTTATTTAAACGGTGATAGCAGGTCCATTCTATGTGTCATACTTGATCATTTCGCGATATTGCCATATTTTTGCTGAAAGGATTTAGTAGAGAACATCCACGATAAAGTTAGCAACTGTTGGTGCTAAGAAAAATGCCCTGCCTCTACCGGAAGTCGCAGACAATGACGTCACATGTTGATGGCTCCTCACATATTTACATTGTTTTGAATGGGAGCCTGCAACAAACAGTGCTATTCGGACCGAGAAAACGACAATTTCCCCATTAATTTGAGCGAGGATGAAAGATTCGTGTTTGAGGATATTGATAGCGACGGACTACAAAAAAAACGAGTTGCATTGGGAAGGATTACGATGTTTTTAAACACATTTACTAGGATAATTCTGGGAAATCCCTTATCTTTCTATTGTGTTGGTAGTGTTTTAGTGAGTTTAATATTACCTAATAGTCGGAGAAGTGTGTCCACTCGTGTGTTGACGCGCAGTGTCTCTGAGGGGAAGTCACGAAGCTGCAGCAGGACGGAAGTTCCGCTTTTCTCCGGTAAGAAGCGACTTTTTAACCACAATTTTCTCACCGAAGCCTGCTGGTTGACATTTGGTCTGGATTCATGTCTGCTTGACCGCGCTGTGATCCATAGTAAATTTTCACCTCCGGGAATTTTAAACAAGTAATCACCGTGTGTTTGTGTGGCTAAAGGCAAAAGCTTCCCAATTCCATCTTTCGACTGTGACTTCTCCAAGATTAATTGAACAAATTGCAAAAAATTCAGCAACACAGATGTCCAAAATACTGTGTAATTACGCCGTTAAGGCAGACGACTTTTAGCTGAGTGTGTGCGTAGTGCTCATACTTCCTGAAAACGCGTGACGTCCTGCGTACACGTCATCATTACACGACGTTTCGAAGACGAAACTCCCGGGAAATTTAAAATTGTAATTTAGTAAACTAAGAAGGCCGTATTGGCATGTGTTGCAAAGTTAATATTTCATCATTGATATATAAACTATCAGACTGCGTGGTGGGTAGTAGTGGGTTTCAGTAGGCCTTTAAGTCTTTGTTACTTAGAATATGTTACCCATACTAAAGTGCTACCAGAAACATATAACTTTGTCTTGAATTTAAAAAACATTTTATTTTTCACTAAAGAAGGGTTCGGTGAATGCGCATATGAAACTGATGGGGTTCGGTACCTCCAACAAGGTTAAGAACCACTGGACTAACAGCACAAGATCAGATGTGGACATTATGTATAATGCAAAAGGGGTGTGGAGCCAAAGAGGTGCCAGGCAAGGTACAACAAGTGCAACAATGTGTTGTTTGCCATTACTGCCAAAACGAAAGTAATCAGAGCGTGGGTCAATGGGTGGATGGTGGAAAAACAGCTCAGACATCTTCGATAGCAACATTGTTGTGCAGCACAACCTTGTTATCGAAAAGCTTAATCTGGCACACGTTACGTAAAAAAGCCCCGACACACAAACAAGGGCCCCGACACTGCCCTCCCACTCACAACTGGACTCACCATACGGGACAATGTGCTGGTTACGAATTCGAAGCTAGGGGGGGTTTAACAAAAAAAAGAAAAGGACTTTTAAGTGTCGGTGGGCTTCCGGCTCTTGAGGCTACACCTCATGGCGACGAGGCTAACTTCCACCGAGCTAGCTCGCAGGCTAGTGACGATGAACTATTCGCAAAAACGCTGCACTCGCAACCTGGTCCTGTTTGTCAGCCGCATTTTCGCATGGACGCTTAGTTCATTCCGGGCGGCGGCACGTTCGGGTGTGACCACAGCGCCAAATAAGACGCCCATTCCCCTTAATATGCTAACAACTTAGCTTGTTAGCCTAGCACGGCTAACAGCAAAGGCGAGGCTATAACTACTTGGCAGCTTTTTTTTTTTTTTTTTTTTGGACGTGAGAACAACATTCCTTAGCAGTCGTCGTCACTGTTCATAAACACATGCGTCAACAACGATGTACATTAAAGCTGTAAAAAATAAACACAACAGGCCCCCGTTGCAAAAGATAAATACTGACCAGTAAACCGGCTCAGTACTAAAACACAGACACCCCCACCGGTGGACAAGTGGTCTTTTTCTTTGTCGCTCTGAAATGGAGGAAAACGACAATAATCCCCGCTATAAAAAATAAAAAAATGTCAACGAAGACGCCACCGAGGCTTCGAATTTACCTGTTTCTTCTTTCCACTCTGACACCACCACCACCAGTGGAGAGCTGTGTCACGTGGTCTGCGGAGCCGCTCTCTGTGCGTGTGCGCGTGCGTGTGCGCGCGTCTGTGTACAAGTGGACCAGCAAACATGTGATCGCCAACTAATAAAGCTCATTTACCCACGGATCTGTGACATGTCGCCGCGATGGACGCGCAACAAAGATACGGACGAGACGCCGACAAAAGCAACGCAATTTTGTTTCGACGCCAACACACAAACACCACACGACTAATACAATCCATTGTATTAGCAACAGTTTAAGTACCGTATTTCTTTGAATTGCCGCCGGGGCGCTAATTGATTTAAAACCTCTTCTCACTCCTGCACTTCCCAAAGGCATACAGTAAAAGTAAGCATGCGCTAATTATTTTAAAGGCCTACTGAAATTTAGATTTTCTTATTTAAACGGGGATAGCAGGTCCATTCTATGTGTCATACTCAATCATTAATTTTGCCATATTGCCATATTTTTGCTGAAAGGATTTAGCAGAGAACATCCACAATAAAGTTTGCAACTGTCGGTGCTAAGAGAAATGCCCTGCCTCTACCGCTGGGGTGTCAAACTCAAATACAGAGTGGGCCAAAATTTTAAACCGGACAAAGCAGCGGGCAGAGGTTGAACAAATTAACCTTTTAATAGGGACCCCAACAAGTTTTGCATTGAATCTTGAACAAGCAAGGCTTACAGCAGGGGTAGGGAACCTTTGGCTCTAGAGCCAGATGCGGCTCTTTTGATGACTGCATCCGACTCTCAGATAAATCTTAGCTGACATTGCTTAACACGATAAGTAATTAATAATTCCGCTGGTAATCAAAGTGTTAAAAATAACCTTCAAATTATAAAACATTCTCATGCATTTTAATCCAACCATCCGTTTTCTAGTGCACCTGTTCAAGATGTCGCATTAATGGTAAGAAGTATTATACTTATTATTGGTTAACTTTTAGAATAACAATTTTATTAAAAAGAATAAGAAACTTACTACACTCTAAAAATGTTGGTCTTACTTAAAAATGCACGCATTTAGTTGTATTCAGTGTTAAAAAATATTATATGGCTCTCACGGAAATACATTTTGAAATATTTGGCTTACATGGCTTTCTCAGCCAAAAAGGTTCCTGACCCCTGGCTTACAGTATATAACTTTATAGTGACATGCAAAATCGAGTTTCTAATAATAATAATTAAAACATATCAATGGCATATCAAATAAAATTTAAATAAAAATGAAATGCCTCTTTTCGGCGGCAGGGTTGAGGTGGACGGGGTTTGGTGATAGCGGGGGGGTGTATATTGTAGCGTCCCGGAAGAGTTAGTGCTGCAAGGGGATGTGGGTATTTGTTCTGTTGTGTTTATGTTGTGTTACGGTGCGGATGTTCTCCCAAAATGTGTAATTCTCGTTTGGTGTGGGTTCACAGTGTGGCGCATATTTGTAACAGTGTTAAACTTGTTTATACGGCCACCCTCAGTGTGACCTGTATGGCTGTTGACCAAGTATGATTTGCATTCACTTGTGTGTGTGTATAAGCCGCATATTTGTACGGAGGTAAAGCGGACGTGGCGACAGGTTGTAGAGAACGCCAAAGGCAGTGCCTTTAAGGCCCACCCTCAATATTGTTGCCCGGGATGAAATTCGGGAGGGCCACTGAACTTCGGGAGTCTCCCGGGAAAATCGGGAGGGTTCGCAAGTAAGAGTATTAGCGGTGAATGCAGTGTTACATCGGCGGGCCAGCTCAAATGTTAATTTGATATTGCCTCAAGGGCCAAGAGAAATTACATGGCGGGCCAAATTTGGCCCGCGGGCCAGAGTTTGACACCTATGCTCTACCGGAAAACACAGACGATGACGTCGCATGTTTGATGGCTCCTCACATATTCACATTGTTTTTAATGGGAGCCTCCAAAAAAAAGTGCTATTCGGACCAAGAAAACGACAATTTCCCCATTAATTTGAGCGAGGATGAAAGATTCGTGTTTGAGGATATTGATGGCGACGGACTAGGAAAAAAATAAATAAAAAACGAGTTAAGAAAAACAAAATGCGATTGCGTTGGGACGGATTCTGATGTTTTTAAACACATTAACCAGGATAATTCTGGGAAATCCGTTATCTTTCTATTGTGTTGCTAGTATTTTAGTGAGTTAAATAGTACCTGATAGTCGGAAGGGTGTCTCCACGCCAATGTCTCAGGGGAGTCGACGGCAGCTTCATGGATGGCCCAAGCTCAGCTTTTCTCCGGTAAGAAGCAACTTTTTAACCACAATTTTCTCACCGAAACCTGCTGGTTGACATTTGGTCTGAATTCATGTTTGCTTGACCGCGCTCTGATCCTTAGTAAATTTTCACCTTTGGGAATTTTAAACAAGGAATCCCCGTGTGTTTGTGTGGCTAAAGGCTAAAGCTTCCCAACTCCATCTTTCTAGTTCCTAAAAACGCGTGACATCTTGCGTACACGTCATCTTTACACAACGTTTCCAAGACGAAACTCTCGGGAAATTTAAAATTGTAATTTAGTAAACTAAAAAGGCCGTATTGGCATGTGTTGCAATGTTAATATTTCATCATTGATATATAAACTATCAGACTGCGTGGTTGGTGGTAGTGGGTTTCAGTAGGCCTTTAATTTAGAGTTATTTGGTTATGGTCAGGGTTAGAGGGTTTGGGTTATAATAGGGCCAGGCCGAATACGGCAATAATAAGTACTTAATGACTAATTAAGGGCCACTATGTTACTAATTTGCATATCAATAAGCAACTGTTTAATGGTGAATATGTTCCCCATACTAAAGTGTTACCGTGTTTTTTTTTACTAGTGCACAAAAAAAAGGCCTACTGAAACCCACTACTACCCAGTCTACCAGTCTGATAGTTTATATATCAGTGTTTCTTAACCAGGGTTCGATCGAACCCTAGGGGTTCGGTGAGTCCACCTCAGGGGTTCGGCGGAGATCAAAACACACCCGACTGTTCGTGTAAATACAAACTTCTCCCTGTTGGCATATTACAGATATGGCAACAGCTGACTGATTTGCAATTGTGTAATTTGTTGTGAGTTTATGCACTGTCTTAGTTTTGTTGTTTGAACAAGGTGATTGATGTTCATGCACGGTTGATTTTGTGCACCAGTAAAAAAAACATGGTAACACGTTAGTATGGGGAACATATTCACCATTAATTAGTTGCTTATTAACATGCAAATTAGTAACATATTGGCTCTTAACTAGTCATTAAGTACTAATTAATGCCTTATGGCCTTATTAGAACCCTAACCCTCTAACTCTGACCCTAACCAAATAACTCTAAATTAAGTCTTTATTACTTAAAATATGTTCCCCTAGTGTCCAAATAACTCAAAATTAAGTCTTGGTTACTTAGAATATGTTCCCCATTCTAAAGTGTTACCAAAAACATACAACTTTGTCTTGAATTTGAAAAAAAAAAAAAAAAAGGGTTCGGTGAATGCGCATATGAAACTGGTGGGGTTCGGTAACTCCAACAAGGTTAAGAACCACTGTTATATATCAATGATGAAGTATTAACATTGCAACACATGCCAATACGGCCTTTTTAGTTTACTAAATTGCAATTTTAAATTTCCCAGGAGTTTTTTCTTGAAAACGTCGCGTAATGATGACGTGTACGCTTGACGTCACGGGCTGTTAGGGAATATGAGCGCTGCGCACACACACAACTAAAAGTCGTCTGCTTTAACCGCATAATTACACAGTATTTTGGACATCTGTGTTGCTAAATCCTTTGCAGTATGTTCAATTAATATTGGAGAAGTCAAAGTAGAAAGATGGAGTTGGGAAGCTTTAGCCTTTAGCCACACAAACACACGGTGATTCCTTGTTTAAAATTCCCGGAGGTGAAAATTTACTCTGGATCAGAGCGCGGTCAAGCGAACATGAATCCAGACCAAATGTCAACCAGCCGGTTTCAGTGAAAAAATTGTGGTTAAAAAGTCGCTTCTTACTGAAAAAAAGCTGAGCTTGGGCCGTCCATGAAGCTGCCGTCGACTCCCCTGAGACACTGAACGTCAAGACACCCGTGGACGTACACCTCCGACTATCAGGTAATATTAAACTCCCTAGAACACAAGCAACACAATAGAAAGATAAGGGATTTCCCAGAATTATCCTAGTAAATGTGTCTAAAAACATCTGAATCCGTCCCAATGCAATCGCGTTTTTTTTTTTTTTTTTTTCTAGTCCGTCGCTAGCAATATCCTTAAACACGAAACTTTCATCCTCGCTCAAATTAATGGGGAACTTGTCGTTTTCTCGGTCCGAATAGCTGTTTTTGTTGGAGGCTCCCATTAGAACCAATGTGAAGATGTGAGGAGCCATCAACATGTGACGTCATCGTCTGCGACTTCCGGTAGAGGCAGGGCTTTTGTGTTAGCAAGAAAAAGTTGCGAACTTTATCGTGGATGTTCTCTACTAAATCCTTTCAGCAAGAATATGGCAATATCGCAAAATGATCAAGTATGACACATAGAATGGACATGCTATCCCCGTTTAAATAAGAAAATCTTATTGTAGTAGGCCTTTAAAACCTCTTGTCACTCTGGCAAGCAGTAAAAATTTGAGCGTGATGTAAGGATACCATCATGAAAAGCACATTTAATAAAAAAAAACGTTATTATGGTTTTACCTTTACTTATAAATATAGTCCGTGCCAGCTCCTTCTGATCAAAAGCATCGATAACTTGTTTATAGAAGTCTTCCTTATCTTTCTTCCGTTTTAAAAGTCTCTCTGTCTTGATGGAGATCTTCCTTTATTACCTCCTCCAGCACATATTATTTAGGTTTATTTGAAATAGGGACAGATACAAAAAACATAGACATCTGAAACATTTATCCAATGTATGCATCATAGTGTTTGTAGCCAAAGTTAATTTACAACACTTGTCCCCAACAACAACACAGATCCAACATCATAAAAACAGGAAAATAAAAATAATAAGGCAAAAATGAGTCGATATAGATATATATGGATATATCACGTCACTCATTTCACTTCTGCAGCCGAGTATTCGCAAGAAGGATCACTAGTGCCCTCTACCGCCAGGAGGCGGGAGTCATTTAATGACTCATATTTGATAGACGCAGCTATGGTATTGTGACGGTCTCAAGCCGTCGTCTTGCGGTTTCCCAGGAACACCAAGGAAGGACATGGCTTGAGCAGTTTGACTTTGTTTATTTTTCAATAAAACCTAAATCCAGATCGCTCTTCCGCTCATCCTCTCCGCTCGCTCGCCGTTTTCTCGCCGCCATCTTGGGCCAGGCTCCAGCGTGCCCTGCCTGTCTGTCGGACCGTCGGCTCCCCTGGTATATTAATAAAACATAGCTGCCTACTGTTCTTTTCAGCATACCGGTATTCAATAGCTTGGACCTTAAATCCTACTGAATAGGATATAGTATGCGCCTGCTTTGAATTACTGCCGGGTCAAACTCGCTTCCCAAAATAATTAGCGCATGCTTAGTATTACCGTCTGGTCAAACTCGGGACGCCACGAGTGACACTTCTGTCATCATTTTCAAAATGGAGGAGGCTGATTTCAATACCGGTAATTTGAAATTGCATAAAGGGAAGAAGATTAAGAGCTATTCAGTAGGATTTAAGGTCTAAGCTTACATCACACTAACATTTTTACTGCATACCTTTGGTAAGTGCCAGAGTGAGAAGAGGTTTTAAAATAATTAGCGCATGCTTACTTTTACCACATGCCTTTGGTAAGCGCAGGAGTGAGAAGAGGTTTTAAATTAATTAGCGCCCCGGCGGCAATTCAAGGAAATACGGTATTCCGTACAATTGACCACTAAATGGTAACACTCGAATAAGTTTTTCCAAGTTGTTTAAGTCGGGGTCCATGTTAATCAATTCATGGTAGCTTCCCCACTGTCATAAGTATAAAGAGATGAATCTCTTTATACCAGATGTTCATCTATTCATCCATCTGATCCACTTATCCGAGGTCGGGTCACGGAGACATAGTCTTCCCAACGTGTCCTGGGTCTTCCCCGTGGCCTCTTACCGGTCAAACGTGCCCGAAACACCTCCCGAAGGAGGCGTTCGGGTGGCATCCTGACCAATTGCCACCTCATCTGGCTCCTCTCGATGAGGAGGAGCAGCGGCTTTACTTTAAGCTCCTCCCGGATGACAGAGCTTCTCAGCCTATCTCTAAGGGAGAGCCCTGCCAACCGGCCGAGGAAACTCATTTCGGCCGCTTGTACCCGTGATCTTGTCCTTTCGGTCATAAACCAAAGCTCATCACCATAGGTGAGGATGGGAATGTAGATCGACCGGTAAATTGAGAGCGTTGCCTTCCGGCTCAGCTCCTTCTTTACCACAACGGATCGATACAGCGTCCGCATTACTGAAGACGCCGCACTGATCCGCCTGTCGATCTCACTATACCAGTGGTGTCAAAACATTTTCCAGCGAGGGCCACATAGAGAAACATGGAAGGATGCGAGGGCCACTTTTATACATTTTGGATATGAAAATTACTCAACCCAAAACAACGTATGTGAACATATGCTAACATTTGAAAAACACTTCTACATCTGAGCTTTGTGTTATAGATAACAAAGCAATAAAAATCATTCATGATTATTTTAATAATGATTTCATTTGTGTGTATGTTAACTGTGCTCTAAAGTAAGCATGTATTTTCTAATATTGCTATTGTTTTATAATTGATTGATTGATTGAATCTTGTATTAGTAGATTGCACAGTACAGTACATTTTCCGTACAATTGACCACTAAATGGTAACACCCGAATAAGTTTTTCAACTTGTTTAAGTCGGAGGTCCACGTTAATAAATTCATTGTAGCTTCCCCACTGTCCACTGTCCACCCCCTTCGTGCGTTGGTTGAAATAGGCGGGGTTGGAGGGGGGGGCGGGGTTTGGTGCTAGCGGGGTGTATAATGTAGCCCGGAAGAGTTAGGGATGCATGGGTTTCTGGGTATTTTTTTCTGTTGTGTTTATGTTGTGTTACAGTGCCGAGGCTCTCTCGAAATGTGTTTGTCATTCTTGTTTGGTGTGGGTTCACAGTGTGGCGCATATTAGTAAGAGTGTTAAAATTGTTTATATTACAACCCTCAGTGTAACCTGTATGGCTGTTGACTAAGTATGCGTTGCAGTCACTTTCGTGTGTTAACAGAGTCTTAATAGTAAATGTGACCAGTCGGCACGTAGATCACGTGGTGTAAAAGCGGGCGCAACGACACGTTGTAGAGGGTGTTAAAGGCATTGTCATCACTGCACACCCTCAATATTGAAGTCCAGGTGAAAATTGGAGAATGTTATCCCCGTTTGGGATCCTCCCGGAATGATCGTTGGGGTCGGCAATTTAGCAGCTGAGCCACATCAGAGTGATGAAAGAGCCGCATGCGGCACCGGAGCCGCGGGTTACCGACCCCTGCCTATAGCATCCATCCATCCATTTTCTACCGCTTTTCCCTTTTGGCAGGGGTTTTCAAATGTTTTCCACTGAGGGAGTTGAAGCACGCGAAGGTCATTTTGATAGAATGTACAACAATTCTTCTCTACTAAAGAGGAGAAATATGACCTTAGAGGGAAATCTAATTTAAAACATTTGTATGCACATACAACACTTAAAAACTTTAGCATATCAGTATGTGCAATCAAATTATGGAATGGATTAAGTAGAGAAGTTAAAAAATTTACTGATATGATCCAATTTAAGAGTTTGTTCAAATTAATAGTGCTTATAAAGTACAAAGAAGAAGAATTATGAGAAACACTTTCAACCTTAATGAAATTAAGATATTCTTCATCTCAGTATGTGTATCATGACTGACTTCATTATATATTAAAAAACTGCTGTATTAATCATTCACGGATGTCGTCGTGCCACAAAAAGAAGTCAGTAAACGAATGTATGTATTTGTAAACGCTCTGAAGTGGGAAAGGAACAGGATTAAACAAGCTTTGCTTCATCCTACTCCTTTTCGGACACTATGTAAAGTGAAATGATATGAAATTGTGTGATGTATTATGCTGTAAGTGTGTTCATATTGGAAATAAACTAAAGAAAGAAGGAAAGATATACAAACCCCGTTTCCATATGAGTTGGGAAATTGTGTTAGATGTAAATATAAACGGAATACTATAATTTGCAAATCATTTTCAACCCATATTCAGTTGAATATGCTACAAAGACAACATATTTGATGTTCAAACTCATAAACATTTTTTCTGTGCAAATAATCATTAACTTTAGAATTTGATGCCAGCAACACGTGACAAAGAAGTTGGGAAAGGTGGCATTAAATACTGAGAAAGTTGAGGAATGCTCATCAAACACTTATATGGAACAGTGCAGGCTAATTGAGAACAGGTGGGTGCCATGATTGGGTATAAAAGCATCTTCCATAAAATGTCAAGTAATTCACAAACAAGGATAAGGTGAGGGACACCACTTTGTAAGCAAATTGTCGAACAGTTTTAGAGCAACATTTCTCAAAGAGCTATTGCAAGGAATTTAGGGATTTTACCATCTATGGTCCGTGAAATCATCAAAAGGTTCAGAGAATCTAGAGAAATCACTGCACGTAAGCGATGATATTACGGACCTTTGATCCCTCAGGCGGTACTGCACTAAAAACCGACATCAGTGTGTAAAGGATATCACCACATGGGCTCAGGAACACTTCATAAAACTACTGTCAGTAACTACAGTTGGTTGCGACATCTGTAAGTATAAGTTAAAACTCTGCTATGGAAAGCAAAACCCATTTATCAACAACACCAAGGAACGCCGCTGGCTTCTCTGGGCCCGAGATCATCTAAGATGGACTGATGCAAAGTGGAAAAGTGTTCTGTGGTCTGACAAGTCCACATTTCAAATTATATGTGGAAAGTGTGGATGTGGTGTCCTCTGGAACAAAGAGAAAAATAACCATCCGGATTGTAACAGGCGCAAAGTTCAAAAGCCAGCATCTGTGATGGTATGGGGGTGTATTAGTGCCCAAGGCATGGGTAACTTTCACATCTGTGAAGGCACCATTAATGCTGAATGGTCCATACAGGTTTTGGAGCAACATATGTTGCCATCCAAGCAATGTTATCATGGACGCCCTAGCTTATTTCAGCAAGACAATGCCAACTCACTTGTTACAACAGCGTGGCTTCATAGTAAAAGAGTGTGGGTACTGGACTGGCTTGCCTGTAGTCCAGACCTGTCTCCCATTGAAAATGTATGGCGCATTATGAAGCCTAAAATACCACAACGGAGAACCCGGGCTGTTGAACAACTTAAGCTGTACATAAAAGAAGAATGGGAAAGAATTCCACCTGAAAAGCTTCAAAAATGTGTCTCCTTAGTTCCCAAAGGTTTATTGAGTGTTGTTAAAAAAAAAAAGGTGATGAAACACAGTGGTGAACATGCCCTTTCCCAACTACTTTAAAGCCCTTTGAGTACCTTGAAGGTAGAAAAGCGCTATACAGGTACAACCCATTTATCATTTATTTACTTTGGCACGTGTTGCAACCATGAAATTCTAAGTTGATTATTTTCTGCAAAAAAAATAAAGTTTATGAGTTTGAACATCAAATATGTTGTCTTTGTAGTGCATTTGATTGAATATGGGTTGAAAATGATTTGCAAATCATTGTATTCCGTTTATTTTTACATCTAACACAATTTCCCAACTCATATGGAAACAGGGTTTGTATTTACAGTATATGCTCACCCAGGGGAAATTCCATCCATCCATCTATTCATTTTCTACCGCTTGTCCCTTCCGGGGTCGCGGGGGGGTCGCTGGAGCCTATCCCAGCTGCACTCGGGCGGAAGGCGGGGCACCCACGGGACAAGTCGCCACCTCATCACAGGGCCAACACAGACAGACTGACAACATTCACTCTCACATTCACACACTATAGGGCCTTTTTAGTGTTGCCAATCAGGTGCATGTTTTTGGAAGTGGGAGGAAGCCAGAGTACCCGGAGGGAACCCACGCAGTCACGGGAAGAACATGCAAACTCCACACAGAAAAGTTCAAGTTAAAAGTTAAAGTTAAAGTTAAAGTTAAAATACCAATGACTGTCACACACATACTAGATGTGGCGAAATTATTCTCTGCATTTGACCCATCACCCTTGATCACCCCCTGGGAGGTGATTGATTGATTGATTGATTGATACTTTTATTAGTAGATTGCACAGTTCAGTACATATTCCGTACAATTGACCACTAAATGGTAACACCCGAATAAGTTTTTCAACTTGTTTAAATCGGGGTCCACTTTAATCCATGGTAAGGAGAGTGAGGAGAGCAGTGGGCAACAGCGGTGCCCAGGGGCGTCGCCAGACATATTTCACTGGGGCACGTGTCCCACTGTTGATCTGCAGTGCCCCAGTAAAAATTTCAACAATTAAAAAAAACGCTTCAGAGTTTTAAGTCTACATAACATACACAACAGCGCACATTCTACTTAGTATGGTAATTGATTGCTACTGTATTCACTTCACGAAACAGTGAGCACATGGCTACTTAATATGGTAATTTATTCACGTGTGGATCGAGACTTCGGTTGAGAGGGTGAGAGAGAGGGAGAGAGAGAGGGGATTCGAATCACTGCGTGAGGTAGGTGACGTTAGCCAACAACAATTTGTTAATTACAATATTTTGATTTGACTCAAACTGTAACTCCTAGATGGATTTAAGAAAGTTATTCGCCCGCAGCAGAGAAGAAACGAGGAATGAGCGATGTAAGTGAAGTCCTAGCTAGCTAGGCAACATCATTGTCTTAAGTTGGTGCTAAGTTAGCTAACGTTATTCCTTGTATCAAGACAAACATATTCATTTGCTGTACGAGCTGTCGGGGGAATTTCCAATCAACATGAAACATAATGTTGGTTATTGTCTGCTGGTTCTGCATCAATAATGATTTGGAGTAAGCATGTGTGAGTTGAGTGCTTCTCAAATGGTTTATCTTCAGGAAGAAAAACATTTTTCCTTATCATCAAGTCGTGAGCCAATTTTTAAATCATTCAAGTTTATTTCACAGAATAACAGCACAGTAAATAAATGGGTTGTACTTGTATAGCGCTTTTCTACCTTCAAGGTACTCAAAGCGCTTTGACACTACTTCCACATTTACCCATTCACACACACATTCACACACTGATGGAGGGAGCTGCCATGCAAGGCGCCAACCAGCACCCATCAGGAGAAAGGGTGAAGTGTCTTGCTCAGGACACAACGGACATGACGAGGTTGGTTCTAGGTGGGATATGAACCAGTGACCCTCGGGTTGCGCACAGCCACTCTTCCACTGCGCCACGCAAGTAGACTTGTCTTGTTAATCGGTGCGACTTTGACTAAAATAATCTTGTTTTGTCACCAGAAAAATGGCTACAGCTAAATCATCTGGTTTTATTTCCAGAAAAAATAGTAACATTTCTGTATTTGTTTTCAGAAAGATGGCTGAAAATATCGGGTTTTGTTGCCCCATTTAGATTTAAAAAAAATATATATTTTCATGTCTGTCCTGAGACCTTCTCCAACTTGTTAGTCGGTTTGCCTTTTGCTAAAATACTCACTAATAGTCACTAGAAAAAAGGCTAAAATAATCTGGTATTGTTGCCACAATTTGATTTTTTTCTCCCTAAACTTTTTTTTTTCATGCACACATGTGACTGCGACTCACTGAAAATGACACACAATCCACTTTTATGTCACGACCCACCAGTTGGA
The DNA here is from genome assembly GCF_033978795.1 of Nerophis ophidion. NCBI lineage: Eukaryota > Metazoa > Chordata > Actinopteri > Syngnathiformes > Syngnathidae > Nerophis > Nerophis ophidion. The sequence continues at coordinate 23,081,620 of NC_084614.1, read as the reverse complement.
AACCACTGGTCAGCTGTATAACAGTTACTGTAATATTTCCATGTCTGTCCAGAGTGATTGACCACTTTGCAAAAATGAAAAGGAGACGTTACAATTTACTTCTCAGAAAATGATTCCCTGAACAGACACACAACAGTTGTTCATTTATTCTACTACTGTGGCTTTATTGTTTTGTGTATATTTTATAGTTTTGTGTATCTGAAATAGGATTAGCCACATTGCCATAAATGGAAATTAAATAATATAAAAGAACCCAGAGATGTAGGGGTGCTTTATTTTTTGTTTTACTTTTGTAGATGTTAAATTTGCAGATGATTACTGCAATATATATTTCAAAAAGATTCATTGCTCCTCCGTTTTGCTTTTACCAGTAGCAGTTTAGAAGTCTGGAGTAAAAAAGTGCACAAGTAGGTCAAATGCATTAATTAATTTCAGGTGGTTAATAAAAGATCCATACAACATAATCTGATATGATTTCATAGTTTAAAGCACTATTTATGTATTTTTTATGATAAATAAGTGTTAAAAATGTTTTTGCTTGCGCGCTTTCCACGCTCACACGAATTATTTGTGCCCCAGGTGTGCCCCAGTACAGTATTAGGTCTAGTGACGCCCCTGGCGGTGCCGAGCCCGGGATTGAACTCAGGACCTTCGTATTGTGAGGCACATGCACTAACCCAGGGGTAGGAAACTTATGCCTCTCGAGCCATATGTGGCTCTTTTGATGACTGCATCTGGCTCTCAGATAAATCTTAGCTGAAATTGTTTAACATGATAAGTAATGAATAATTCCGCTGGTAAACACAGTGTTAAAAATAACGTTCAAAATATAAAACATTCTCATACATTTTAATCCATCCATCTGTTTTCTCCCGCACCTGTTCAAGAAGTTGAATTAATGGTTAAAAGTATTTTATTTATAATCGGTGAGCTTCCGAATAACCATGTTATTAAAAAGAATAACATACTTATTATGTGAACATCTGTCACTTAATTTCTGTTTGTGCTTCTTTGTTTTGTATTTACTTCCCATCAGTGCTCTTATTTTGTTTCCATTTCCTGCTTGTCCCACTGGGCGCTGTGTTTTTTTCCCTCACCTGCTGTTGATTGGCAGCTGGTCCACACCTGCTGCCAATCAGCAAGTTTCTATTCATGCTTGTCTCACGCGCTCCTCAGGGCTCAAAGATTGACTGTTGTTTAGAACTGTACATGCTAGACTGCTTCATTTTCCTCTGTTGATGATATTAAAAGCATCTTACCTGCTCGTCGCTCTCCTGGTTCCTGCTTCTTGGGGTCGCCACTACTGCTGCCATGCGAGTCTGTGACATATTATACTCTATAAATGTTGGTCTTACTTAAAAATGCAGACATTTAGTTGTATTCAGTGTTAAAAAATATTATATGGCTCTCACGGAAATACATTTTAAAATATTTGGCCTAAAGGCCTACTGAAATTAGATTTTCTTATTTAAACGGGGATAGCAGGTCCATTCTATGTGTCATACTTGATCATTTCGCAATATTGCCATATTTTTGCTGAAAGGATTTAGCAGAGAACATCCACGATAAAGTTTGCAACTTTTGGTCGCTGATAAAAAAGCCCTGCCTTTACCGGAAGTCGCAGACGATGACGTCACCTGTGTGAGGGCTCCTCACGTCCTCACATTGTTTATAATGGGAGCCTCCAGCATCAAGAGCAATTCAGACCGAGAAAGCGACAATTTCCCCATTAATTTGAGCGAGAATGAAAGATTCGTGGATGAGGATATTGATAGTGAAGGATTAGAAAAAAAAAAGAAAAAAAAGAGGCGATTGCACTGGGAGCGATTCCGATGTTTTTAAACACATTTACTAGGATAATTCAGCGAAATCCCTTATCTTTCTATCGTGTTGCTAGTGTTTTAGTGAGTTAAATAGTACCTGATAGTCGGAAGGGTGTGTCCACGGGTGTGTTGACGCCAGTCTCTGAGGGAAGTCACGGCAGCTGCATGGACGGCGCAAGCTACACTGGTCTCCGGTAAGAGGCGACTTTTTACCACAATTTACTCACCGAAACCTGACGGTTGACCAGTGGTCGGGAACCATGTTCGCTTGACCGCTCTGATCCATAGTAAAGCTTCACCTCCGAAAATTTTAAACAAGGAAACATGGTGTGTTTGTGTGGCTAAAGGCTCAAGCTTCCCACCTCCATCTTTGTACTTTGACTTCTCCATTATTAATTGAACAAATCGCAAAAGATTCAGCAACACAAATGTCCAAAATACTGTGTAATTGCGCGATGAAAAGAGATTACTTATAGCCGCAAGTGGTGCTGGCTAATATGTCCCCTCCAACCAATAACGTCACAAACACGCGTCATCATTCCGCGACGTTTTCAACAGGAAACTCCGCGGGATATTTAAAATTGTAATTTAGTAAACTAAACCGGCCGTATTGGCATGTGTTGCAATATTAATATTTCATCATTGATATATAAACTATCAGACTGCGTGGTCGGTAGTAGTGGGTTTCAGTAGGCCTTTAAATAGTTCTCTCAGCCAAAAAGTTTCCCGTCCCCTGTTCCACCTGCGCCCCCCCAGTGGAATTCAATAACTTGAAGGCCTACTGAAACCCACAACTACCGACCACACAGTCTAATAGTTTATATATCAATGATGAAATATTAACACTGCAACACATGCCAATACGGCCGGTTTAGTTTACTAAATTGCAATTTTAAATTTCCCGCGAAGTGTCCTGTTGAAAACGTCGCGGAATGATGACGCTTATGTTGATGCGTGCTTGTGACGTTATTGGTTGGAGCGGACATTTTATCCCGGCACCACTCACGGCTAAAAGTCCTCTGCTTTAATCGCATAATTACACAGTATTTTGGACATCTGTGTTGCTGAATCTTATTGCAATTTGTTCATTTAATAATGGAAACTATAAAGAAGAATGCTGTCGGTGGAAAGCGGTGCATTGCAGCTTCCTTTAGCAACCAAAACACAGCCGGTGTTTCTTTGTTTGTTGTGAAGCTTTAATATGAAACAGAGCGGTCAACGGAACATTTTTCTTTACCACATGTCGACTTGCAGGTTTCAATGAGAAAATTGTGGTAATAAGTCGGCTCTTACCGGAGACATGAGCGGAGCTTGCGTTCTCCTGCAGCTGTCAAAGAGGCAGCTGCAACTTTCTTGGCTCCTCAATGGCTTCCATCAGAGACACTGGCGGTCACCACACCCCTTCGACTTTCAGGTGTTACTTTATAATCTCACTAAAACACTAGTAACACAATAAGCAGATAAGGGATTTTCCAGAATTATCCTAGCAAATGTATCTAATAACATCTGAATTACTCCCACTGCCGTCTGCTTTTTATTTTATTTTATTTTTTATAGTGCTTCACTCTAACTTTCCTCATCCACAAATCATTCATCCTCGCTCAAATTAATGGGGAAATCGTCGCTTTCTCGGTCCGAATCGCTCTTGCTGCTGATGGCTATGATTATAAACAATGTGAGGATGTGAGGAGCTTTACGAACCGTGACATCACGCGCACATCGTCTGCTACTTCCGGTACAGGCAAGGCTTTTTTATCAGCGACCGAAAGTTGCGAACTTTATCGTCGATGTTCTCTGCTAAATCCTTTCAGCAAAAATATGGCAATATCGCGAAATGATCAAGTATGACACATAGAATGGACCTGCTATCCCCGTTTAAATAAGAAAATCTCATTTCAGTAGGCCTTTAAATATTTGTGACGCTTGAAGCAAATTTTGTAATAAAACATAACTCACGCGCATACCGTAACCGTAATGCATTTCATGTCACAAGGACGGCCTTTTTGAGCAAAACGATGCATTAATGATTAACGGACACGTGTTTCTGTTTGCCCTTTTTATGCCGTTATTACGGTAATTGAGGGCGTCGCTAACCCGGAAAGGAAGCAACCATTACTAGGTCAAGCTGGTTAAGCCAAACGTCCGTCTACTTAAACAACAATAACATTTTATGGTACAGGTACAACATAGCTACAACATAATGGCTTAAATAATAAGACAACAATTAATTCAGGTGCACGCTTGAAGGCCAATGTTGCTTCGAAGAACATGCTATCAGCTAATGTCGCTAACGCTTAGGTAAACATCACACCTGATTTAAAGATGGCAGATTCGTCGCCGTTATCAGGGGTGAACGTAGTGTTGGTGATGGCGTATGGCAGCTTGGTGAGTCCGACACTATTTATTTGCTGCACTATTGTGAACAACACTGGTCAATAAGTGTATCGTCGACAGGTGTTCGTGCTGCTCTTCATCTTCGTTAAAAGGCAAATAATGCGTTTTGCAATGAGATCACGCCGCGGCCCACACGCACCAATTGGCCACAATGCGCCCAAGGTAACGAAACATAAACAACCACCAAAGGCACGTCATCACTAAATAGTGTTAACATATAACGTGTTAATTTCATAATAATATATAATATAATTCAATGTATATACTATGATGATTAACCTGTGTGATGAGTGTATTATGCTGATAGTATATATTTGTACCATGAATTGATTAACGTGGACCCCGACTTAAACAAGTTGAAAAACTTATTCGGGTGTTACCATTTAGTGGTCAATTGTACGGAATATGTACTGAACTGTGCAATCTACTAATACAAGTATCAATCAATTCAGGGTCTGCGTGAAGACATCGACTTCGGCCTGTCCAAAGTTCACGAGATCCGGTTTGAACCTCGGCTTCTTCTCGAAGAAGACGCCAGGCTGGGGCATGGATCACAAATGAGTGAGTACAGAATAAAAACAAGTGCAAATATCGATATTAAAGGTCTACTGAAATAAGATTTTCTTATTTAAATGGGGATAGCAGGTCCATTCTATGTGTCATACTTAGGGGTGTAAAGGTACACAAAAATTTCGGTTTAGAGGTCACGGTTCGGTTCATTTTCGGTACAGTAAGAAAACAACAAAATATACATTTTTTGGTTATTCATTTACCAAATTTGTAAACAATGGCTTGATCCTTTTAACATTGGAAACACTATAATAATTATGCCCACTTTAATCCACATGAAACTGCCTCAAGTTGTTGCTTAGATTAAATAAAATCATACAACTTTTCTTCTACATATAAAAAGTACAACATTAAACATTTTCAAGTCAACTCATCATGCTTAATTTATTACAGCATTGGGAAAGCCTGTAGTTGATTTTTTTATTATGTAAATGTTGTATTTGTATCAACATGTGATAGCAGGGACCCTGCCATTCAAAACTAGGCTGCTACATTACTTATGATTCATGTAACTATAGCTGAAAAATAGTACAATAGGAGTTCATGTAGGCTTAATGATGCACTTACATTATTATATACACTATCAGAGACAGAAACTCTTCATTCAACATAATGTCCTTTTTTGCTGCTTCAACACACCTCAATCAACACTGTCCGTAAAACACACACACGCACACACCGCAAAATGAGCTAACGTTACGCTAAAAGCTAACTAGCCTTCACCTAAAGCCAGGACTGCGAGTGAGCTGAGCTGCAGTTTGTTTCTAGAAGGTCAACGGGCTCATAGTGATGTTTAGAAAGTAGTTGACTTGGAAGTGTTTAGTATAACTTGGGGAGAGTCTGTTGCTTCCCTGCTAAACGCCTATCTGCTTGACGCTGAAGCGCTGACTAGATGCGCTCTGAATACGCACTGCTGATTGGTTGCTACCGCTGCTGTTGTAACCAATCAGATGGTTGTGTGGGTGGGACAATGCTGGGTGCTGTGTAGGAGACAGAGGCAGAACGGAGCGGAGCAGCTTGTTAAGACTTTAGCATATGTTCGTCTGGAACTCGTTCGGTACTCCTCCGCACCAAACTGGAACCTCCGTACCGAAACGGTTCAAGACAAATACACGTACCGTTACACTCCTAGTCATACTTGATCATTTCGCGATATTGCCATATTTTTACTGAAAGGATTTAGTAGAGAACATCGACGATAAAGTTCACAACTTTTGGTCGCTCATAAAAAAGTTTTGCCTGTACCGGAAGTAGCAGACGATGTGCGCGTGACGTCACCGGTTGTGGAGTTCCTCACATCCTGACATTGTTTACAATCTAAACACCAGCAGCGAGAGCGATTCGGACCGAGAAAGCGACGATTTCCCCATTAATTTGAGCAAGGATGAAAGATTTGTGGATGAGGATAGTGAGAGGGAAGTACTCGGAAAAAAAAAGGCGCGGGCAGAGGGAGCGATTCAGATGTTATTAGACACATTTACTAGGATAATTCTGGAAAATCCCTTATCTGCTTATTGTGTTACTAGTGTTTTAGTGAGATTATATGGTACCTGAAAGTCGGAGGGGTGTGGCCACGGGTGTGGTGACCGCCAGTGTCCCCGGTGGGAGGAGGTAATAGTCCACAGCTGCAGGAGGACGCAAGCTCCGCTCATGTCCACGGTAAGAGCCAATTTATTAGCACAATTTTGTCACCGAAACCTGCCGGTTGACATGTAGTCGGGAACAATGTTCGCTTGACCACTTGGATCCATAGTAAAGCTTCACCTTCGGGAATGTAACCAAGTAAACACCGGCTGTGTTTGTGTTGCTAAAGGCCGCTGCAATATACCGCTTCCCACCTACCTTTTCTCTTCTTTGACTTCTCCATTATTAATTGAACAAATTGCAAACGATTCAGCAACAAAGACGTCCAGAATACTGTGTAATTATGCAATTAAAGCAGACTACTTATAGCTTGGATCGGGCTGGAAGAACATGTCCGCTACCACCGGTGACGTCACGCGCACGCGTCATCATACGCGTCATCATTCCGCGACGTTTTCAACAGGATACCTCGCGGGAAATTTAAAATTGCAATTTAGTAAACTAAACTGGCCGTATTGGCATGTGTTGCAATGTTAATATTTCATCATTGATATATAAACTATCAGACTGTGTGGTGGGTAGTAGTGGCTTTCAGTAGGCCTTTAAAGATACCAGATAGATACTAACATGATGAGATTAACGATTTTCAGTTGTGTTTTTTCTGTTTTATTCAGATTATAACGCGATTCACCGATTTGGATTGTGATAAAAATCACTGAATGATAATTTAATTTTTATTCATTTATTTTCTATGAATCACTCCAACAAAATATTTCGCAATAATACCATAATAAAACCAAACCAGCAGCATTTAGAATAGCACTCAACAGAGCAATTGAGAAGACACACAAACATGACACAAAACAATCCATGATCGATTGAAACTTTTGTTAGTAGATAGTACAGTACATATTCCGTACAATTGACCACTAAATGGTAATAACACCCGAATAAGTTTTTTTTAACTCGTTTAAGTCGAGGGCCACATAAATCAATTCATGGTACAAATATATACTGTCAGCATAATACAGTCATCACACAAGTTAATTATCCAATTATTAGGGCAGTGGTTCTCAACCTTGTTGGAGGTACCGAACCCCACCAGTTTCATATGCACATTTACCAAACCCTTCTTTAGTGAAAAATAAAATGTTTTAGTTTTTTTTCAAATTCAAGACAAAGTAATATGTTTATTTTTTTTACTAGTGCACAACATGAACCGTGCATGAACATCACCTTGTTTAAAGAACAAATCCATCACAGTACATGAACTCACAACAAATTACACACTTGCAAATCAGATGGAAAATTAGAGGGAACATTGTTTGGGGGTATCCGTAATACTTAGACTTCCTTTTTATTGTCATTCAAATTTTAACTTTACAGTACAGATACGCCGATAGGGAGAAGTTTTTATTTAAACGATTGATTGATTGATTGAATGAGACTTTTATTAGTAGATTGCACAGTACATATTCCGTAAACCTGACCACTAAATGGTAACACCCGAATAAGTTTTTCAACTTGTTTAATTAAGTCAGGGTCCACGTTAATCAATTCATGAGTCTAATGTGCCTTGACCGCTGCGGCGGAGGCTCTGCCGAACCCCTGAGGCCGACTCACCGAACCCCTAGGGTTCGATCGAACCCAGGTTAAGAACCACTGTATTAGGGAGTTATCCAAAAGTAGTCAAACAAAAATTAATATCGACAACAGTATCAACATTATTCCAACATAGCAGTGATTAGCAATCCCTCATTTACATTATCGTCACAGCCATTTTTAAAAAATAAGATAAAAACTTTGAAAAACTTAACAATAGTGTCAAAGTCGTAAGCTTGACAACACATCTCCCGTCCAAAGGCAAAACCTAGTAACTCACTTCTAGCTGATTTTGAGAAAACAAAGGAAAACCAATCTATCTTGATGCTGTCTTACAAAGATCTACAAAGTCATCAAACGTATAGATGTTTTCTTGAGCTTTCATTTTCTTGGCCATTCAGCCATGGATTGAATCTGCTCTCATGAACGTGTGCCCTTTCTCCAGATATTTTATCACAATCTCGGGTGGGCCCCATTCTGCGTTTGCACATTGGGCAAGAGCCGTGTACAGCGTCCAGTTTTTATTTTGACCTCCACAGTTATCTGCCTAAAAGAGTATGCAAGGGGAAGAATCAAGAACAATACTTTTAATGAAGGTGCTTGCAACGTCCTGGGCCAATCTTCCAAATATCCCCTCGTGCCATTATATCACATAATCAGGTTGACCGTCGGCCCCCATTCGTGCAAATGTCTCATTAATGACAATAAGGCGACTGACAAAGAAGCTCTGATTGGTCCCTTGAGATACTAGGTTTTTCTGTTGTAACTACGCGGTTATGTGGTACTTGCTAGGTCCTGCCATGCGCGTAACAGCTTACTTACGGAACAAATTACAATATCGCATACACTAATGTAAAGCATATCACCTAGAAACTCCAAAATTATCAGCTCAGTTTTGACCAAAATTGAGTTACTGGGTTTTGCCTTTGGACGGGAGACATTGTGTCCCAATATTTTCCACAAAGATAAAAGTCATATTTTTAGGTTCATTTAATAGTTAAACACATTTTAATAATGAACCCCATGTTCCAATATATGACTCATTATCTAAACAAAATGCAGTTGTTTCTACTGATATCATCTCCATTGCTTGTGTGTACCAGTCAGTATGAGTTGGACTGATTGAATGATATTGAAAAATGTCCAAATAAAAAGTATTGTTGTCGGTGTTCCATGCCCTTTTTATTCACTTGGTGCCTAATCGTTGGATGCATAGCATGTCATGTAATGTTAATTCTTTGATCTCTTGAAGGTTGCTATAACTACCTGTATCGAATGAAAGCCCTGGATGCCATTCGTGACTCAGGTAAGAGATGAATCCACTATTGTACGTCTTCATTACCTTCTAAATTGTCTCTCCTAATCCACAGGTATTCCACTGCAGGACATATGCAACACTCCCACTGCCTTCACAGGGAGAAACTTCCGGAACTGGCTGCTGGAGCTTCGAAATTCCCACTCCTTGATCAAGAGCAGCCGTAGCGCGCTGATCGAGCGCCTGCTGGAGGGCTACGACAGTGCCCGCCACGGCACCGGGGTGTGTATTGTACACCGTGGTGGATGCTGGCATTAGAAACTATATTTTGTCGTCATTTCAGGTGTTTGGAGAGGCGGAATTCCTTGAATACCAGCAGGCACTCAATGAATTAGCTGATGTGTAAGTATTTGTTGCTGTAAAACATTATAATATGTGGATTTTACATGAAATCAACCAACATTTCTGTCCCATTTTAGTGTGAAAGCATACTCCAGCAGCACCAGCCTGGACCAGCACCACCAGTTGGCAGCCAAAGACCTGACAGGTTCCACGGCCCGTAACACCCCGTCCACCATCCAGGTCACCTACCTGCCCTCGGCCGGGCCGCGCAGCAAGAGGCCCAAGCACTTCCTGGAGCTGAAGAGCTTCAAGGACAACTACAACACGCTGGAGAGCACTTTGTGACGCCGTGTTTTCTTGACTTGTACAATGCAACCTCGCTAGGTGAGTGATTGTGGACACATTTTCAAAGACTAGGAGAGCCGGACTTCTCCTTTCACTGTTATTCTCATTTTGTATATAATGTTAAAATGTACATTAAAACATAAATGAAGCAATACGTTTCCTCTAAATGACTGTTTTTAAGGACCTGCCGCAAAAACATGTCAAAGATCCTCTATATCAGTGGTTCTCAAATAGGGGTGCGCGTACCCCTGGGGGTACTTGAAGGTATGCCAAGGGGTACGTGAGATTTTTTTACAAATATTCGAAAAATAGCAACAATTCAAAAATACTTCAACAAAATATGAATGTAAGTTCATAAACTGTGAAGAGAAATGCAACAATGCAATATTCAGTGTTGACGGTTAGATTTTTTGTGGACATGTTCCATAAATATTGTTTATGTTTAAAATATTTTTGGGTGAAGAAATCTTTATAATTAAGTTCATGAATCCAGATGGAACTCTATTACAATCCTCATAGAGGGCACTTTAAGTTGATGATTACTTCTATGTGTAGAAATCTTTATTTATAATTGAATCACTTGTTTATTTTTCAACACGTTTTTAGTTACTTTAATATATTTTTTTCCCCAAATAGTTCAAGAAAGACCACTAAAAATGAGCAATATTTTGCACTGTTATACAATTTAATAAATCAGAAACTGATGACATAGTGCTGTATTTTACTTCTTTATCTCTTGTTTTCAACCAAAAAGGCTTTGCTCTGATTAGGGGGTATTTGAATTAAAAAAATGTTCACAGGGGCTACATCACTGAAAAAAGGTTGAGAACCACTGCTCCATATCACGGGTGCCCAAACGTTTTGCCTCCAAGTACCAAAGTAAAATGTGCCAAAAACATCAATTTAGTTTAGTTTAGTCTTTAGTTGAAGGGACAATGCACAGAAATATTAAGCTCAAACACAGATACTGTATGTTCTGTACCAGATTATAGCTAAATAGCTCATTTCCATCTGCAGTCCCTTTTAAGTATGGAACACAAATACTGTACTGTTTTTAAGGACCTACTGTAAAAATCCACACCAAAGAACATCTATAAGACAACAGTGCTGTACTACTTTTTAAAGCCTTGCGTAAAAGTCCTAACGTCCTATTTTCAGAATCACACTGCAAAAAAAAACCTTTGCAAAGATCCTCTACCCCGCTATGCTGTTGTTACAGATATACTATAAAGAAAATGTTTTAAAAATCCTCTAAATCAGTGGATGTCAAACTTTTTTCACCAAATCGGCTGTCCAATAACCACTGTAATGGCCAACATTAAAATACAGTATTCATGAGTGTTCTTTAAAACAAGGGGGAGGTTTTATTTAATATTTAATATTGTCGGCCACTGTAACATTACACAGTTTGACCAGTAACACTGTTTGAATAAAGAAGTAAAACACTACAAGTGATTTTTTTTTGGGTGTACCACTTGATGGCGCCCTCATACCACTAGTGGTACACTTACCCCAGTTTGAGAACCACTGCTCTAAATGACAGTTTTTAGGAATCTGAAGCAATAATGCTACTCAAAAGTCTTATAAATGACACAAGTGCTCTGCTGTTTTTAAGGACAAGTTGCAAAAAAATAAATAAAAAGATCCTCTAAATGTCAGGAGGGCTATGCTGGTCTGGATATACTAAAAAACAGTACATAGTCAAAGATCCTCAAAATAACGGGAGTGCTGTGTAGTTTTTAAGAATCTGATGCAAAAACACTAATCCAAGATCTACCACATAACAGGAGTATGCTACTGTTTAAAGGACCTACTGTAAAAAAAATACGAATCAAAGATCCTCTTTCAGGGGTTGGGAACCTATGGCTCTAGAGCCAGATGTGGCTCTTTTGATGACTGCATCTGGCTCTCGGATAAATCTGAGCTGACATTGCGTAACACGATAAGTAATGAATAATTCCATATGTAATCACAGTGTTAAAAAAAAGTTCAAAATATAAAAAATTCTCATGCATTTTTTATCTATCCATCCTTTTCTACCGCACCAGTTCAAGAAGTTGTGTTAATGGTAAGAAGTTATTTATTATTGGTTAGTGTAGGGCTTGCCCTCCTGGGGTTTTTTCAGACCACCAAGCACCGACATGAGAGCCTGTTTCAGGGTTACAATATTGTTTTATTTTTCAATAAGTCTCTCAGTTTCTTTCCAGCAATTGTCTTTTCCTCTTTCGTTCTCGCTCGCGCTCTGGCTACAGCCCCAACCCCAACCCCGTCTCTCCTCCTGGCTGCTGCTTATAAACAGAGCGACAGGTGATTACATAATAAGGCCCAGGTGGGCCATCTACGCACCTGTCGCTGATTTCGAGGCCGATCCTGGCAACACCCCACTTTGCTGCAGGCACGCAGGCCATGCCCCCTCCACAGTTATCTTCAGAATAACAGTGTTATTACAAAGAATAAGAGACCTATTATACTCTAGAAATGTTGGTCTTACTTAAAATCCACGCAATTAGTTGTGTTCAGTGTTGAAAAAAATATTATATGGCACTTACGGAAATACATTTTAAAATATTTGGATTCTTGGCTCTCTCAGCCTTTTTAAAAAGGTTCCCGACCCCTGCTTTATTTGATAGGCTATTTTTAGGGTTGTACTGTAAAATACCCTGGTCAAGGATCTTCTATATGACACGATAGCGCCGCTGTTTTCAGGAATCCACACCTAAAATATTAAGTCAAAGATAAAATGAGCATTTTGTTTTTTTTAAGGACCTACTTCAAACACAATTTAAAAGGGCTCTGCTCTGTTACAGAATGTCTTCCTTAAAATGTCGGTCAAAAGATTACGCACAAGCTCTCTGCCGTTTCCATGGACTTACCTGCAAGAAATTGGGTCAAAGATCCTCTATACGACAGGAGCATTTTGCAGATTGCCAGTTAACTACAGCTGTAAGTGGACACTATTGAAATGTTTTGAATGAATCAGAGTTGTTTATCTTTTTGTCCACTAGATGGCAGTGCAAGGCTTTGGTTTGAAGGTGTTTACAACCAAGTGCGGTTTTTGAAATATACTTTATTTATTTTAGTCATTCATTTGCCACAATACAAACAATCAGACACACTGAACTGCAATATCTACAAAGTTTACATTAAATATGACTACACTCTTACGCTATTGATGGTGTCAAATACGCACTCATTAAATATGCATAGCAGAAACTTGATACACTTTTCAGAAGTCGTAACCAAGTGCCTAAATAAATATTTTCCTGCTTAAAAAATATTTAAAAAAGTGTAAGCATGATAATTACTGTATAGATGGTTATTTAAAGTTAAGGGCAATTGAACCCTTGAATCGTTTGGATTCCAGTCTTGTAGAAAAATCGTTTCTCCAACTATTTCAACTAGTTCTATGTATTCATCATACGGAAATTTACACAGTTTTAAATTATGGTCCCCGTCTTCGCCGTTTACGACTTGATCTCGATGACTTTGATGAAGGGGAGGGACTTGTTGCTGTGTGTGGACGGCGTCAGAGGTTTACTGCGCAGAGAGAAGGAAGGAAGGTGATCATCTTGGCGTGAGAACACGACAAGGTAGGAAGAGAAGTGGAGCACACCTGTAAACTATCACCGGCTTGTTCTCGGCGCATTTGAGAGGCGGAGGTTTCTGGCCCGACCGGAAGTAGTCCATGTGGTCATGCATTTCTCTGTTCTGTCGGTCGAAATAGTTTGAAAACATGAGAAAAATATGCTTGAAGATGAACATGCACAGTATTTAAAGTGGGGCAAAAAAGTATTTAGTCAGCCACCGATTGTGCAAGTTCTCCCACTTAAAATGATGACAGAGGTCTGTAATTTTCATCATAGGTACACTTCAACTGTGAGAGACAGAATTCACATTGTAGGAATTTTAAAGAATTTATTTGTAAATTATGGTGGAAAATAAGTATTTGGTCAACCATTCAAAGCTCTCACTGATGGAAGGAGGTTTTGGCTCAAAATCTCACGATACATGGCCCCATTCATTCTTTTCTTAACACGGATCAATCGTCCTGTCCCCTTAGCAGAAAAGCAGCCCCAAAGCATGATGTTTCCACCCCCATGCGTCACAGTAGAAGCGGTGTTTTTGGGATGCAACTCAGTATTCTTCTTCCTCCAAACACGACAAGTTGAGTTTATACCAAAATGGATACATGGATGATACAGCAGAGGATTGGGAGAATGTCATGTGGTCAGATGAAACCAAAATAGAACTTTTTGGTATAAACTCAACTCAATTATTTTAAATTCCTACAATGTGAATTCCTGGATTTTTTTTTCACATTCTGTCTCTCACAGTTGAAGTGTACTTATGATGAAAATTACAGACCTCTGTCATCATTTTAAGTGGGAGAACTTGCACAATCGGAGGCTGACTAAATACTTTTTCGCCCCACTGTAGGTAGCTGTGCGCAGGTGACTTTTTTACAATTATGTGTCCTGATTAAAAAAAAAATACAAACAAAATCTTGCCCAGGCTTATCACTAAATAAATGGGTTGTACTTGTATAGCGCTTTTCTACCTTCAAGGTACTCAAAGCGCTTTGACACTACTTCCACATTTACCCATTCACACCATGTGGGGCGGTTTAGCTCGGTTGGTAGAGTGGCCGTGCCAGCAACTTGAGGGTTGCAGGTTCGATTCCCGCTTCCGCCATCCTAGTCACTGCCGTTGTGTCCTTGGGCAAGACACTTTACCCACATGCTCCCAGTGCCACCCACACTGGTTTGAATGTAACTTAGATATTGGGTTTCACTATGTAAAGCGCTTTGAGTCACTAGAGAAAAAGCGCTATATAAATATAATTCACTTCACTTCACTTCACACATTCACACACTGATGGAGGGAGCTGCCATGCAAGGCGCCAACCAGCACCCATCAGGAGCAAGGGTGAAGTGTCTTGCTCAGGACACAACGGACGTGACGAGGTTGGTACTAGGTGGGATTTGAACCAGGGACCCTCGGGTAGCGCACGGCCACTATCCCACTGCGCCACGCCGTCCCTGATAGAAATAAAACTCTGCCAACTATCATTTAGGAAGGAAAACAGCCCAGGCTTCACTACACATCTTAAAACAAAGCGCTTGTCAACTGCCAGTCAGGGAGAAAAAGATTCCTGTCCAGTCTTGGCTTCACACCTCAAAATAAAACACTATCAATTGTCAGTTAAAGAACCCCCCCAAAAACCATACAGGCTTCACTACACATCTTAAAATAAAGTTCTCCTAATTGTCATCAGAAAAAAAAAAACATTCCCACCAAGGCTTTGCTACACATCCTAAACTAAAGCCCTCCCGATTGTCAGTAAAAAAAAATCCCCCCCGGGCTTGGCTACACATCTCGAAATAAAGCTCTTTCAACTACCACGCAGGAAAAATATTTCCGCCCAGGCTTCACTCCACATCTTAGAATAAAGCTTAGCTAACTATCATATAGGGGAAAAAACAGCCCAGGCTTAAAGCTTTTGTCAACTGTCAGTCAGGGGAAAAAAGATTTCTGCGCAGGCTTCGTTACACATCTCAAAATAAAACTCTGCCAACTATTAGTAAAAACAAGAAAATCCCACATGGGCTTCACTACACATCTTAAAATTAAGCTCTCCCAACTTTCGTCAGAAAATAACCCATTCCAATCCAGGCTTTGCTACACATCCTAAAATAATGCTCTCCCAATTGTCAGTCAGAAAAAAAAATCCCCTCAGGCTTGGCTAGACATCTCAAAATAAACCTCTTCCAACTATCACTCAGAAAAAAATATTTCTGCCCAGGCTTCACTATACATCTTGAAATAAAGCCCTGCCAACTATCAGTCAGGGGAAAGAAAAAAGAATCACGACCAGGCTTTATGTCTTAAAATAAAGCTCTGAAAGAAAAAAAAAGGCTTCACTACACATCTTAAAATAAAGCTCTAAACTGTTGTCAAAAAAATAACCCATTCCTACTCAGGCTTTGCTACACATCCAAAAATAATGCTCTCCCAACTGTCAGTCAGAAAAAAAATCCTGCCAGGCTTGGATAGACATCCCAAAATAAAGCTCTTCCAACTATTACTCAGAAAAAATATTTCCGCCCAGGCTTCACTACACATCTTAAAATAAAGCCCTGCGAAAAGTCAGTCAGGGGAAAGAGAAAAAAATCAGGACCAGGCTTTGTTAAGTCTTAAAGTAAAGCTCTGCCAAAAAAAATAAAAATAAATCTCACATAGGCTTCACTCCACATCTTGAAACAAAGCTCTAAACTGTCGTCAAAAAATAACCCATTCCTACCCAGACTTTGCTACACATCCTAAAATAATACTCTCTCAATTGTCAGTCAGAAAAAAATCCCCCCAGGCTTCACTACACATCTTGAAATAAAGCCCTGCCAACTGTCAATCAGGGGAAAGAAAAAAGAATCCCGACCAGCCTTTGTTATATGTCTTAAAATAAAGCTCTGGCAAAAAAAAAAAAAAATCCCACATAGGCTTCACTCCACATCTTGAAATAAAGTCCTGCCAACAATTTGCTGTTTGTTTGTTCTCAGCGAGTATGCTAGCTTGACGCTGCTGTTCCAACGTGAGAACAATATGCTATTGTCGCTCACGTCTGTGTTCTCAGTTCTTCTCTGTCACGCTCCCCATTCACTATGCAGGGGTCACCAACGCGGTGCCCGCGGGCACCAGGTAGCCCGTAAGGACCAGATGAGTCGCCCGCTGGCCTGTTCTAAAAATAGCTCAAATAGCAGCACTTACCAGTGGGCTGCCCCTATTTTTAAAATTGGATTTATTTACTAGCAAGCTGGTCTCGCTTTGCTCGACATTTGTAATTCTAAGAGAGACAAAACTCAAATAGAATTTGAAAATCCAAGAAAATATTTTAAAGACTCCGTCTTCACTTGTTGAAATAAATTCATTAATTTTTTTACCTTGCTTCTTATAACTTTTAGAAAGACAATTTTATAGAAAAATACAACCTTAAAGGGGGACATTATCACCAGACCTATGTAAGCGTCAATATATACCTTGATGGTGCAGAAAAAAGAACATATATTTTTTTTACCGATTTCCGAACTCTAAATGGGTGAATTTTGGCAAATTAAACGCCTTTCTGTTTATCGCTCTTTTTGCGATGACGCCAGAATGTGACGTCTCCGAGGTAATACAGCCGGCATTTTCATTTTCAACACATTGCAAGCACCGGGTCTCAGCTTTGTTATTTTCCGTTTTTTCGACTATATTTTGGAACCTTGGAGACATCATGCCTCGTCGGTGTGTTATCGGAGGGTGTAACAACACTAACAGGGAGGGATTCAAGTTGCAACACTGGCCCGAAGATGCAAAAGTGTCTGCTGCCACACTCCCATTGAATGTGCCGGAGTGTCTCCACATTTTACCGGCGATGCTAAGACAGACATGGCACAGAGATGTATGGATAACCTTTCAGATGCATTTGCAACGATAAGGTCAACGAAATCACAAAGGTGAGTTTTGTTGATGTTGTTGACTTATGTGCTAAGCAGACATATTTGGTCGCGGCGTGACTGCCATCTAATCGATGCTAACATGCTATGCTAATCGACGCTATCATGCTATTTACCGGCGGTGCTAAAGCAGACATGGCACCAGGGGCGGTTCTAGGCATGCTTATATGAGGGGGCAGTCAGAAATGTGAAGGGGGCATCATGTGTACACATCATGCTCCAGCACTTTTTTTTCCTGTGCTTATAGTAACGATGCTTTCTTCATTGAAGTGGGTCTTTAGCTATGTGTCCAACCCCAACCTGGAGTAGTGGATTGCACTTTGTCAGGCTTCTACCTTCAGACCTGTCCAACTTGGGTGTCCCACCTGAAGACAAAGCTCCTGCTGGTGTAGCTCTTACGGTCACTGAGGCACGCAAACCCCCTGACCACAATAAGGTGGCAGTCCCTCAGGGGGGGCAACATTAACAGCGCTGCCATATTTCCGACAGGGGAAACAGAAGCAGGTGTCCCGCACCACAGAATACTCTAGCCATGGTCGTGTGCGGTACCAGGCAGGATTGAATGATCTTAATGTTGTACCAAATGCACGCTTTCGGTAGCCACCCAGTATTGGCTGAGATAGTGCGTTGCCATTTAAGTCACTGGGTACTAGCTGAGCAGGCTGCTTTGGGGGAGCGCTTGTTGGGGGGACGGAGGGAGCTGGTGCAGGAGAAACAGTGCTTGCTGGTGCTAAAGGTGCAGTATTGCTAGCTGCTGTCCCTGATGTACTAGCAGTAGCGTCATTGCTACTATTACATGCAGGAGCAGGACTAGACATTTTAAATGCTCTGAAAAATGGATGCATTACAGAGCATTAACTTTCTCTTTGTGAGCTGCTGGAAGCTGGAGCAGAAAATAAGTAAGCTTGAACAACAACAGAAAAAACCCGCTGTGATTACATGAAGAAAAACAACAACAGTACAGGACTACAACCTGGGGCGAGGCTTTACGTAGGGGTCTGTCAGACACAGGTCATTTGTCTTCAGTTTGTCACATGCAGTGGACGTGGGCACTCATCTGGGCACAACATTCATTCACTCCAATGTATGTGTGTTGCCCACTTGCTTGTAAATTGATGAAAACGGCTGTGTTTTTGTTTTTAGGTGTCTTGGTCATATCAAATTAAACTTATAATTAGTTTATTACAAAATGTAGATTGAAACATTAAAGGTTGACTATGTAGAATTACAAAAAAAACAACAGAAAAAGAATTCCAGCAGTCGATTGCCAGACCGTTGCTAAGTAAAACGGGCCGTTGCTAGGGACTCCGCTCTGAAGAGGACAGCAGAGAAGGACTGCTAAGCAGGATATATACCTTATGTTTCATTTTTACCGTCATTAACAGCATCATAAATGACTTAGTGGCGTAGTGGGTAGAGCGGCCGTGCCAGAAACCTGAGGGTTGCAGGTTCGCTTCCCACCTATGGACATCAAAGTCGCTGCCGTTGTGTCCTTGGGCAGGACACTTCACCCTTTGCCCCCGGTGCCGCTCACACCGGTGAATGAATGATGAATGAATGATTGGTGGTGGTCGGAGGGGCCGTAGGCGCAAACTGGCAATCACGCTTCCGTCAGTCTACCCCAGGGCAGCTGTGGCTACTGATGTAGCTTACCACCACCAGGTGTGAATGAATGATGGATTCCCACTTCTCTGTGAGCGCTTTGAGTATCTAACAATAGAAAAGCACGATATAAATCTAATCCATTATATTATTATTATTATTATTGTAGCTTGTTACAGGGACAGTGGAGCCTCTCTGCCTTCCAAACCACTGCTGCTCAGAGCCTCCTCTGTCACTGCCCTCGTCAAGTTGTAAAAAAAAAAAAAAAAGGAACTCCGTAGCACCGAAAGTCCGCGACAATAAACGTGTTTATGACAGATAAGACTACACAAATACACCCATCCTAACAAGTATATGATAAATGTAGACAACTTTTCCTTTTCTTTTACTTTCATACTGCAACAGTGATTGTATGTTTACTGAGGGCTGAGGGGTGTGTGCGGGTGTGTGTCTGCTGCGCAGCCTGTGGAATGGTGAATACACGCACAGCGGAGGGAGGGAGGAGAGGGAAGTCGACACTACTATATCGTGGGTGTCCCTTTTTCGGCGGATTTTTCCGCTAGTGCAGATAATTTTGTCAACTTGTAATGTAGTAATTTTGTCAGTTTATTAAAATTTGCTTTCTCAAATTTTGATTTGAGGGGGCAAGACATTTATTTAAGGGGGCTCTGTCCCCTCTTGCCCCTGCGTAGAGCCGGCCATGCATGGCACCGAGATGTGAAGTGAAGTGAAGTGAACCATATTTATATAGCGCTTTTCTCTAGTGACTCAAAGCGCTTTACATAGTGAAACCCAATATCTAAGTTACATTTAAACCAGTGTGGGGGGCACTGAGATGTATGATTAACCTGCAGATGCATTTGCAACGATACAGTCAACGAAATCACAAAGGTGAGTTTTGTTGATGTTGACTTATGTGCTAATCAGACATATTTGGTCGGGGCGTGACTGCCAACTAATCGATGCTAACATGCTACGCTAATCGACGCTATCATGCTATTTACCGGCGGTGCCTAAGCAAACATGGCACAGAGATGTATGGATAACCTGCAGATGCATTTGCAACTATATTACGTTTCCTTCCACTCACATTTAATGCGAAAAAAACACTTACCAATCGACGGATTTAAGTTGCTCCAGTGTCACAAGATGCGAAAGTCCTGATCGTTTGGTCTGCACATTTTACCGGCGATGCTAACGCAGCTATTCGGCCATGCTATGGCTATGAATAGCTATTCGCTCAATAGCTTCAGTTTCTTCTTCAATACTTTCATACTCCAACCATCCGTTTCAAAACATGCGTAATCTGTTGAATCGCTTAAGCCGCTGAAATCCGTGTCTGAATCCGAGCTAATGTCGCTATATCCTGCTGTGCTATTCGCCATTGTTTGTTTACATTGGCAGCACTGTGTGACGTCACAGGAAAATGAACAGTTGCTTCGAGAGAGCGAAAATAAGGCACATTAAAGCTTTTTTTAGGGCTATTCCGGGACCGGTAAAATTTTGAAAAAAACTTCAAAAAATACAACAAGCCACTGGGAACTGATTTTTGTTTTTAACCCTTTTGAAATTGTGATAATGTTCCCCTTTAAAAATGATTTTAGGATTTTTAAACACATATACCTTTTTACCTTTTAAATTCCTTCCTCTTCTTTCCTGACAATTTCAATCAATGTTCAAATTATTTTTTTTAAATTATTATTATTGTAAAGAATAATACATACATTTTAATTTAATTCTTCATTTTAGCTTCGTTTTTTTTCGACAAAAGAATATTTGAAATATTTCTTCAAACTTATGATTAAAAATCAAAACAATTATTCTGGCAAATCTAGAAAATCTGTAGAATCAAATTTAAATCTTATTTCAAAGTCTTTTGAATTTCTTTTAAATTTTTTGTTCTGGAAAATATAGAAGAAATAATGATTTGTCTTTGTTAGAAATATAGCTTGGTCCAATTTGTTATATATTCTAACAAAGTGCAGATTGGATTTTAACCTATTTAAAACATGTCATCAAAATTCTAAAATTAATCTTAATCAGGAAAAATTACTAATGATGTTCCATTAATTCTTTTTTTAATTTTTTCAAAAAGATTTGAATTAGCTAGTTTTTCCTCTTCATTTTTTTCGGTTGAATTTTGAATTTTAAAGAGTCGAAATTGAAGATAAACTATGTTTCATAATAAAATTTTCATTTTTTTTCTGTTTTCTCCTCTTTTAAACCGTTCAATTAAGTGTTTTTTTTCATCATTTATTCTCTACAAAAAACCTTCCGTAAAGGAAAAAAAATGTACAACGGAATGACATGCAGAAAAACCCATTTTTATATATATATATATATATATATATATATATATATATATATATATATATATATGGATTCATTTATTAAAGGTAAATTGAGCAAATTGGCTATTTCTGGCAATTTATTTAAGTGTGTATCAAACTGGTAGCCCTTTGCATTAATCAGTACCCAAGAAGTAGCTCTTGGTTTCAAAAAGGTTGGTGACCCCTGATGTAGTACCTGGTAATATGTATTTATGTTGTACGTGATATCTGGCATCTATTAGATTGGACAAGTGCACAGTTTGTATGTAGCTAATAAGTATTAAAGCTACAGACACACACACAAAAAAGCACTGACCTCAGCTTCCAGATAGGCCACCTTTTCCTCCAGATCCTTGATGAATCGCTCTCTCTCCTGGAGAACAGTGCGGGAGTTCTGCAGCTGTCAGAGCACAAAGACACAAACATGACGCCATTGTTCCATCTCCTCCCCTTCCGAATCAATAATCCTCCATAACGGCTTCCTGAGTACCTGTTCAATCATGTGTCGCACTTTCCTCTGTTGACTCTTCAACATGTCGTCCAGGTGATGGATCTTCTCCTTCAGCACGGCCACCTCCTTCTGCAGCTCGTTACACCTGCAAGCACATGTTCGTTAGTGTTTGTCTTTTTTTCCCCTATGAAAGTCTTGTTTTACCAAATTGAAACTACAAACCACGTTTCCATATGAGTTGGGAAATTGTGTTAGATGTAAATATAAACGGAATACAATGATTTGCAAATCCTTTTCAACCATTATTCAGTTGAATGCACTACAAAGACAACATATTTGATGTTCAAACTCATAAACTTTATTTTTTTTTGCAAATAATAATTAACTTAGAATTTCATGGCTGCAACATGTGCTAAAGTAGTTGGGAAAGGGCATGTTCACCACTGTGTTACATCACCTTTTCTTTTAACAACACTCAATAAACGTTTGGGAACTGAGGAAACTAATTGTTGAAGCTTTAAAAGTGGAATTCTTTACCATTCTTGCTTGATGTACAGCTTAAGTTGTTCAACAGTCCGGGGTCTTGTTGTTGTATTTTACGCTTCATAATGCGCCACACATTTTCGATGGGAGACATGTTTGGACTGCAGGCGGGCCAGAAAAGTACCCGCACTCTTTTAATACAAAGCCACGCTGTTGTAACACGTGGCTTGGCATTGTTTTGCTGAAATAAGCAGGGGCGTCCATGATAACGTTGCTTGGATTACAACATATGTTGATCCAAAACCTGTATGGACCTTTCAGCATTAATGGTGCCTTCACAGATGTGTAAGTTACCGATGCTTTGGGCACTAATACACCCCCATACCATTACAGATGCTGGCTTTTGAACTTTGCGCCTATAACAATCCGGATGGTTCTTTTCCTCTTTGTTCCGCAGGACACCACGTCCACAGTTTCCAAATATTATTTGAAATGCGGACTCGTGAGACCACAGAACACTTTTCCACTTTTCATCAGTCCATCTTAGAGGAGCTCGGGCCCAGCGAAGACGGCGGCGTTCCTTTGTGTTGTTGATAAATGGCTTCCGCTTTGCATAGCACAGTTTTAACTTGCACTTACAGATGTAGTGACCAACTGTAGTTACTGACAGTGGTTTTATGAAGATTTCCTGTGCCCATGTGGGGATATCCTTTACACACTGATGTCGGTTTTTGATGCAGTACCGCCTGAGGGTTAAAAGGTCCGTAATATCATCGCTTACATGCAGTGATTTCTCCTGATTCTCTGAACCTTTTGATGATTTTTTAGATGGTAAAATCCCTAAATTCCTTGCAATAGCTCGTTTAGAAATGTTGTTCTAGAACTGTTCGACAATTTGCTTTCAAATAGGTGACCCTCGCCCCATCCTTGTTTGTGAATTACTTAGCATTTCATGGAAGCTGCTTTTACACCCAATCATGGCACCCACCTGTTCCCAATTAGCCTGCACACCTGTGGGATGTTCCAAATAAGTGTTTGATGAGCATTCCTCAACTTTATCAGTATTTATTGCCGCCTTTCCCAACTACTTTGTCACGTGTTGCTGGCATCAAATTTATCAGTTTGAGCATCAAATATGTTGTCTTTGTAGCATATTCAACTGAATATGGATTGAAAATGATTTGCAAATCATTGTATTCCGTTTATATTTACATCGAACACAATTTCCCAACTCATATGGAAACGGGGTTTGTACTGAAATGGCCGTTCACCTCTGCTCCTTCTCGCCTCCTTCTCCCTTGTCTGCTTTAAGCCGCAGCAGCTCGGCCTCGCCGGCCGCCATCTTCTCCCGCAGGACGCCGCTCTCCGCTTCCATGTTGCCCAGCAGCCTCTGCAGCTCCTCCACCTGCTGGCCTTGCGCCTCCGACTTTTCCTCCGCCTTCTGAAGGCGCTCGGTCTGCGCCGCCAGACGGACGCGCTGGTCTTCACAGTCCGTCTGCCGAATAACGACATCAGGTTACGGCGTGCCCTGGAACTGGAGCCTATAGGGACGGCGTTTCGCAGTGGGATAGTGGCCGTGCGGAACCCGAGGGTCCCTGGTTCAATTCCCACCTAGTACCATCCTCGTCACGTCAGTTGTGTCCTGAGCAAGACACTTCACCCTTGCTCCTGATGGGTGCTGGTTGGCGCCTTGCATGGCAGCTCCCTCCATCAGTGTGTGAATGTGTGTGTGAATGGGTAAATGTGGAAGTAGTGTCAAAGTGCTTTGAGTACCCTGAAGGTAGAAAAGCGCTATACAAGTACAACCCATTTATTTAATTATTTATCCCAGCGGGCTCAGGGTGGACTGATTACCCGTCAATCACAACAAACCGCCATTGTCAACGTTCTAGCATTTGGACGTCAGGGGCGTGTGGAAGGAAAAAAAGACAATCAACGTTCTCGCTGATGTATTTAATAATAATAACGGATTAGATTTAGGGCAGCACGGTGGAAGAGGGGTTAGTGCATCTGCCTCACAATACGAAGGTCCTGAGTAGTCCTGAATTCAATCCCAGGCTCGGGATCTTTCTTTGTGGAGTTTGCATGTTCTCCCTCTGACTGTGTGGGCTCCCTCCGGGTACTCAAGTCTCCTCCCACTTCCAAAGACATGCACCAGGGGATAGGTTGATTGGCAAACACATAGTTGGCCCTAGTGTGTGAATGTTGTCTGTCTACAAACTCCCTTCTTGTCTTTCATGGATACACACCTGTTGTTGTTGACTTTGGACTAGCGACTGCAATACATCAAGGCCGCGGAACAGAGACACACTACGGGCTTACACAAACACACACTCACACATCCAAAAAAATATACGCCACACATACAGGGCCCCCCCCCCCCAACCCAAGGCCCTCGACGCAAATCCCATAGGGGTGATGAATGGATGGTCAGCGCATGAGAGCTGCGGCCTACCACCATCACCTTGAACTACCTTCCCTCTGTTGCTAAATATCTCGAGATGTATGTTGTAATATGTATATGTGCTTTGCTATGAAGGTTTTTTTCCCACTCCAGACTGGGCCCCCTTAGTAGCCTAGTCTGGATTGTATTTTTTTACTCATCCTTCCCCAGCGTTTACCTTTTTCCCATCTTTTACGGGGCGCCTTATGGCGACCCATCAGCGTTCTTGTTCTGTAACCCAGTACACTGTTTGTTTGTCTAATTTTGAACAGGTTTGTGCTGAAAACGACCTACCCTATCTTAGTGTGCTTTATAACAATTAGGGGAGGTTTGTGTCATGTTTGTCCTCCTACAGAAACCATATTAAAGCAAAAAATACATTTTTTGTATTTTTTTTCCCCTTTTTCATACATTTTTCAAAAAGCTCCAGAGAGCCACTAGGGCGGCGCTAAAGAGCCGCATGCGACACTAGAGCCGCAGGTTGCCGACCCCTGGACTAGACACTTGAATTGAACCAGTTTTTAGGGAGGCCCCGCCTTACCAGAACCTTTCCCACCGTTAGTCACACACAAGCTTGACCCCTGTTCACAAATATGATCGCACAAAAACAACGGCCCTGCGACCCCAAAAGGGTCAAGCGGTAGAAAATGGATGGATGGAAAAACAACAGCAACAGTGTGTGTGTGTGCAATGCACCTGCAGCCTCTCTCTCTCCTCTCGGTGCCGCCTCTCCATGTCCTTCATTTGGGCGTACAGCCGCCTGGTTTCCTCCCGCAGACTCTGCACCTCACTGTCATCCAGCGCCTGAGGACACAAGAGTTGACGTCGTCTATTAGCAGACAAAGTACAAACCCCGTTTCCATATGAGTTGGGAAATTGTGTTAGATGTAAATATTAACGGAATACAATTATTTGCAAATAATTTTCAACCCATATTCAATTGAATGCACCACAAAAACAAGAGGAAAGTACCTGCACTCTTTTTTTTTACAAAGCCACGCTGTTGTAACACGTGCTGAATGTGGCTTGGCATTGTCTTGCTGAAATAAGCAGGGGCGTCCATGATAAAGACGGCGCTTAGATGGCAGCATATGTTGTTCCAAAACCTGTATGTATATTTCAGCCTTAATGGTGCCTTCACAGATGTGTAAGTTACCCATGCCTTGGACACTATTGCAACCCCATACCATCACAGATGCTGGCTTTTGAACTTTGCGCCTATAACAGTCTGGATGCTTCGCTTCCCCTTTGGTCTGGATGACACAATGTCGAATATTTCCAAAAACAATTTGAAATGTGGACTCGTCAGACCACAGAACACTTCTCCACTTTGCATCAGTCCATCTTAAATGATCACAGGCCCAGAGAAACCGGCGTCGTTTCTGGATGTTGTTGATAAAAAATGTTTTCGCTTTGCATAGTAGAGCTTTAACTTGCACTTACAGATGTAGCGACCAACTGTATTTGTGACAATGATTTTCTAAAGTGTTCCTGAGCCCCTGTGGTTATATCCTTTAGAGATTGATGTCGCTTTTTGATACAATGCCGTCTGAGGGATCGGAGGTCACGGTCATTCAATGTTGGTTTCCGGCCATGCCGCTTACGTGGAGGGATTTCTCCAGATTCTCTGAACATTTTGATGATATTATGGACCGTAGATGTTGAAACGTTGTTCTTAAACTGTTTGACTATTTGTTCACGCAGTTGTGGACAAAGTGGTGTACCTCGCACCATCCTTTCTTGTGAAAGAGTGAGCATTTTTTGGGAAGCTGTTTTTATACCCGATCATGGCACCCACCTGTTCCCAATTAGCCTGCACACCTGTGGGATGTTCCGTATAAGTGTTTGATGAGCATTCCTCAACTTTATCAGTATTTATTGCCACCTTTCCCAACTTTTTTGTCACGTGTTGCTGGCACCAAATTCTAAAGTTAATGATTATTTGAAAAAAAAAAAAAAAGGTTTATCAGTTTGAACATCAAATATGTTGTCTTTGTAGCATATTCAACTGAATATGGGTTGAAAATGATTTGCAAATCATTGTATTCCGTTTATATTTACATCTAACACAATTTCCCAACTCATGTGGAAACGGGGTTTGTAGACAAAAGCGGTTGTCGACATAGGCGAAACTAGCCAAGGCTTTCACATTTACACACAACACATTTTTTGAATTGAAATGACGACTTTGGTTTTTAATTATTCCGACATAAGGGTAACTAGTCAAGGCTTCAACATTTACGTGTGACTTTTTTTTTTCAAACAGAAATTACCACTTTTGTTTTCAAATGTTTTGTTGACATAAGAGGTTGTCGACATAAGCAAAATTAGCCATAGTTAGCACATTTACGTGTAAAAGTTTTTCATAGAGATGACTTAGCTTTCAAATGTTACAGTATGTCAACATAAGCGATGGATGGATGTTATGTGGACATAAGCGGTTGTCGACATAGGCGAAACTACTTTTTACAGAAAGGGCCACTTTTGTGCTCAAATGTTAAAAAGGGTTGTCGACACAAGCGAAATTAGCCATAGTTAGCACATTTACGTGTAACACATTTTTTTAAATAGAAATGACCACTTTGGCTCGCAAATGTTATGTCGACATAAGCAGTTGGAAAGATAAGCGAAATTAGCCATCGTGTGCACATTTACGTGTGACATTTTTAAAATTTATTTATAGAAATGACCACTTTGGCTCTTAAATATCACACGGAAATGTACGAGACTTTGCTAGTTTCGTCTATGTCGACAACCGCTTATGTCGACCTTGGCGAAACTAGCCAAGGCCTGCACATTTACATATGACCTTTTTTTTTTTTTTTTTAAACATAAATGACTACATTTGTGCACAAATGTTATGTCAACATAAGCGGTTGTCGACACAAGCAAAACTAGCCATACCTTGCATATTTACACACAATACATTTTTTAAATTGAAATGACCACTTTGGCTCTTAATTATTTCGACATGAGGGAAACTAGTCAAGGCTTCAACATTTACGTGTGACTTTTTTTTTTTTTTTTAAAGAAATGACCACTTTCATTTTCAAATATTTTGTTGACATAAGCGGTTGTGGACATAAGCAAAATTTGCCATAGCTAGCACATTTACGTGTAAAAGTTTTTCATAAAGATGACATGGCTTTCAAATTTTACAGTATGTCAACATAAGCGATGGATGGATGTTATGTGGACATAAGCGGTTGTCGACATAGGCGAAACTAGCCAAGGCTTGCACATTTACGTGTGACAATTATTTTTTTTTTACAGAAAGGACCACTTTTGTGCTAAAATGTTAAAGGGTTGTCGACACAAGCGGAAATAGCCATAGTTAGCACATTTACGTGTAACACATTTCTTAAGTAGAAATGACCACTTTGGCTCGCAAATGTTATGTCGACATAAGCAGTTGGAAAAATAAGTGAAATTAGCCACCGTGTGCACATTTACGTGTGACATTTTTTAAATTTATTTAAAGAAATTACCACTTTGGCTCTTAAATGTTGTCACACGGAAATGTACGAGACTTGGCTAGTTTCGTCTATGTCGACAACCGCTTATGTCGACCTTGGCGAAACTGGCCAAGGCCTGCACATTTACATATGACCCTTTTAAAAAAAAAAAAATTTTTTAAACAGAAATGACCACATTTGTGCTCAAATGTTATGTCAACATAAGCGGTTGTCGACACAAGCAAAACTAGCCATACCTTGCACATTTACACACAACACATTTTTTTAAATAGAAATGACCACTTTGGTTCTTAATTATTTCGACATGAGGGAAACTAGCCAAGTCTTGAACATTTACGTGTGACTTTTTTTTTTTTTTTAAAGAAACGACCACTTTTGTTTTCAAATATTTTGTTGACATAAGCGGTTGAGGACACAAGCAAAATCAGCCATAGTTAGCACATTCACGTGTAAAAGTTTTTCATAGTGATGACTTGGCTCTCAAATGTTACAGTATGTCAACATAAGCGATGGATGGATGTTATGTGGACATAAGCGGTTGACAACATAAGCAGAACTTGCCGTGGCTTGCAAATTCACATGTGAATTTTTTTTTAACGGAAATTACCCCTTTGGCTCTTAAATGTTACACCGACATAAACGGTAGTCAACATAGGGCGAAAATATAACTACGGTTTGCACATTTACGTGTGACATTTTTTTAATAGAATGACCCCTTTGGTTCTCAAATGTTATGTCAACATAAGCGAAACTAGCCGTGGCTTGCACATTTAGGTGTCACATTTTTTCATAGAGACGACCCCACTGGCTCTCACATGTGTTGTCGACATAAGTAAAACTAGCCATGAACTGTAAATTTAAGGCTGGCACTTTTTAATAGGAATGACCCCTTTGACTCCCAAAGGTCACGTCGACATAAGCGGTTGACTATGTTTGTTGACGTCACTTTGTGTAAAGGATATCACCACATGGGCTCAGGAACACTTCAGAAAACCACTGTCAGTAACTACAGTTGCTAGCTACATCTGTAAGTGCAAGTTAAAACTTTACTATGAAAAGCGAATGCCATTTATCAACAAAACTGAGGAACGCCGCCGGCTTCGCTGGGCCCGAGCTCATCTAAGATGGACTGTTGCAAAGTGGAAAAGTGTTCTGTGGTCTGACGAGTCCACATTTCAAATTATATTTGGAAACTGTGGACGTGGTGTCCTCTGGAACAAAGAGGAAAATAACCATCCGGATTGTTATAGGCGCAAAGTTCAAAAGCCAGAATCTGTGATGGTATGGGGGTGTATTAATGCCCAAGTCATGGGTAACTTACACATCTGTGAAGGCACCAATTGGATGTTGTCATCCAAGCCACGTTATCATGGACGCCCCTGCTTATTTCAGCGAAACAATGGGCCCGCGCCCTTTAAAAAAAAAAAAAGGAATGACAGGAAAACGGTGGATTGAAGGAGTTGGTCCACAGAGACGGGTTGTCAACCGGGCTAAGTGTGTGTTTGTGTTGACGTGGAAAGCAGCAGCTCCTCTCGTCTCATTGGTTCAAATAAAGTTCATTATGAGAATGAAAGCTGAGTGGCGATTGGCTTACGTCAGCATCGTGCGTGTCGTTGTAAATGTGGTTGCCGTTGGTGACAGCTGCTTGGTTGTTGGGGACGTTCACTCTGTAGCCGTTGGAGGGTTGCTGCAGATGAAGAAGATGCAGTTGATTTGTGTCCCCTTTATGCAGGAAACATGAGGCTACATGAGTAAAAACAGTCAAACCACGAAAGTCCTACCGGACAACCCAGAATGTTGAAAGAGCCATATCGGACCAAAAATACAAAAACAAATGTGACAGCTACCCAAGAATGTACAACACTTCTTCTTAACAAAAGAAGAGAAATATAACTTAAGAGCGGGGGTCTGCAAAAAAACAAAAGCCATATTACATACAGATAGTGTGTCAAACCAAATGAGCTCAAATATACAAACCCCGTTTCCATATGAGTTGGGAAATTGTGTTAGATGTAAATATAAACGGAATACAATGATTTGCAAATCATTTTCAACCCATATTCAGTTGAATATGGTATAAAGACAATATATTTTATGTTCAAACTGATAAACTTTTTGTTGTTGCAAATAATCATTAACTTTAGAATTTGATGCCAGCAACACGTGACAAAGAAGTTGGGAAAGGTGGCAATAAATACTGATAATGTTGAGGAATGCTCATCAAACACTTATTTGGAACATCCCACAGGTGTGCAGGCTGATTGGGAACAGGTGGGTGCCATGATTGGGTATAAAAGCAGCTTCCATGAAATGCTAAGTAATTCACAAACAAGGATAGGGTGAGGGTCACCACTTTGTAAGCAAATCGTCAAACAGTTTTAGAACAACATTTCTCAATGAGCTATTGCAAGGAATTTAGGGATTTTACCATCTACGGTAAGTAAAATCATCAAAAGGTTCAGAGAATCTGGATAAATCACTCCACGTACGCGATGATATTACGGATTTTTGATCCCTCAGGCGGTTCTGCATCAAAAAGCGACATCAGTGTGTAAAGGATATCACCACATGGTTTCAGGAACACTTCAGAAAACCACTGTCAGTAACTACAGTTGGTCGCTACATCTGTAAGTGCAAGTTAAAACTCTACTATGCCATTTATCAACAACACCGAGGAACGCCGCCGGCTTCTCTGGGCCCGAGCTCATCTAAGATGGACTGATGCAAAGTGGAAAAGTGTTCTGTGGTCTGACGAGTCCACATTTCAAATTATATTTGGAAACCGAGGACGTGGTGTCCTCCAGAACAAAGAGGAAAATAATCATCCAGATTGGTTATAGGCGCAAAGTTTAAAAGCCAGCATCTGTGATGGTATGGGGGTACATTAGTGGCCAAGGCATGGGTAACTTACACATCTGTGAAGGCACCATTTGGAACAACATATGTTGTCATCCAAGCCACGTTATCATGGACGCCCCTGGTTATTTCAGCAAAACAATACCAAGGCGCGTGGTTTTGTAGTAAAAGAGTGTGGGTACTTTCCTGGCCCGCCTGCAGTCCAGACATGTCTCCCATCGAAAATGTGTGGCGCATTATGAAGCGTAAAATACGATAACAAGACCTCGGATTGTTGAACAACATAAGCTGTACATCAAGCAAGAATGGTAAAGAATTCCACTTTCAAAGCTTCAACAATTAGTTTCCTCAGTTCCCAAACGTTTATTGAGGGTTGTTAAAAGAAAAGGTGATGTAACACAGTGGTGAACATGCCCTTTCCCAGCTACTTTGGCACGTGTTGCAGCCATGAAATTCTAAGTTGATTATTATTTGCAAAAAAAAAAGAAAGTTTATGAGTTTGAACATCAAATATCCTGTCTTTGCAGTTTGCAGTGCATTCAATTGAATATGGGTTGAAAAGGATTTGCAAATCATTATATTCCGTTTATATTTACATCTAACACAATTTCCTAACTCATATGGAAACGGGGTTTGTAGCTACAAATGAGGCATAATAATGCATATGTACATATAGGTAGCCTAAATAGCATGTTAGCATCGATTAGCTTGCAGTGACCAAATATGTCCGATTAGCACTCCACATGAGTCAATAACATCAAAAAACTCACCTTTGTGCATTTACGCACAACGTTAAAAGTTTGGTGGACAAAATGAAACAGAAAAAGAAGTGGCATATAACACGTCCTAGAAGGTCGGGAAAGTTGTACATGTAAACAAACCACGGGGAGTTCAAGGACCGCCAAAATTAGTAGGACAAAACGGCGCTCTCCAAATACTCGAATCAGTGAAGCATGTTTAATATAAACAGTGTGCTTTATAACAATTAGGGAGGTTTGTGTCATGTTTGTCATCCTGCAAAAACCATATTAAAACAAAATTATTATTTTTCCCCCCACATTTTTTTCCATTTTTCATTCATTTTTGAAAAAGCTCCAGAGAGCCAGTAGGGCGGCGCTAAAAGCCGCATGCAACTCTAGAGCCGCGGGTTGCCGACCCCCGTACTAGCCAATCAGAGGCAAGTACTGTTAAAGATCTTTAAATGGGGTTTTTGCAGGAGCAGTTTTAAAACAGCAAAGCGCTCCTGTCATGTAAAGCAGTGGTCCCCAACCACCGGGCCGCAGCCCTTTACCGGGCCGTGGCCCGATTGGTACCGGGCCACAGGCGGAAGAAATTTTTATTAATTTTTCTAAAAAAAAAATTAAAAAAAAATACTTTTTTTTTTTTAAATTAAATCAACATAAAAAAGACTATATACACTTACAATTAGTGCACCAACCACAAAAACCTCCCTTTTTCATGATAAAAACTTCCCTTTTTCATGACAAAGGAAAAAAAAAAAAAAAAAAGGGGATAAATTATTAAGCGTTGACCGGTCCGCGGATTCAAAAAGGTTGGGGACCACTGATGTAAAGGATCTTTACAATACATCAGTGATTCTCAAACTTTGGTCCGTACCACTGCTGGTATGCAGGCTCCATATAGTGGTATGGCAAAAAAAAAAAAAATCACTTGATAAAATTGTTTTATTGTCCTATATTCAAACACAGTGTTACTTTTCAAACTGTGTGTAATGTTACAGTGGTGAAAAATACTAAATATACTGTACTTGTTGAAAAAACCTCTGCCTTGGTTTTAAGGAATACTTAGTCCTACTACGCTACTGTATTTGAATATTGGTTATTAAGGCCAAGTGTTTTCTGAGGTGGTACTTGGTCAAAAAAATGTTTGAGAACCACTGCAATAGAGCCTTAAAAAAAATGTCAGCGCACTCCTGTTTTACAGAGGATCTTTGTTTGCTGTTTTTGCGGTAGCAAAAGTATCAGAGCACTCTGATCGTCTTTGACTTGTGATTTTAGCAGGATTTCCTTGGAAACAGCAAAACACTCCTCTCATATAGAGGATCTTTTACTAGCGTTTTTGCAGTAGGTTCTTAAAACAAGCAGAGTGCTCCTGTTGTATACAGCAGATCTTTGATTAGCATTGTTGCGGTGGGTTTTAAAAAAAAATGGCAGCGCGCTCCTATCTTATGTAGGATCTTTGATTTTTGCAGTAGGTATAAAAAAAACAACGGCGTATCTAGAGAATCTTTAGTTAACGTTTTTGCAGTAGGTTATTAAAACATTTGAGCGCTCTTGTCATATAGAGCAGTGGTCCCCAACCACCGGGCCGTGGCCCAAATGGTACCGGGCCGCAGAATAATTTTTTATTCATTTTTATTTAAAAAAAAAAAAAAAAAAAAAAAAAAAAATATATATATATATATATATATATATATATATTTTTTATTTTTTATTAAATCAACATAAAAACACAATATACACTTACAATTAGTGCACCAACCACAAAAACCTCCCTTTTTCATGACAAAAACGTCCCTTTTTCATGACAAAGAAGAAAAAAATAAAAAAAATAAAAAAAATAGATCCCCCCTGTTAAATCCTGACAACTGAGCTGCCAGTTTTTTTTTTTTACTGTAAAATCTATTGTCTTTTCTACAGTGTACAATTCGATGAATAACTTGCTTTGATATAAAAATTTGATGAATAACTTCCTTTGATATAAAATGCAGGTATTTATTTTGTTTTAATTTTTAAAATTTTGAAATAAATGATAGTATTATAGTGGCTGCATTATTAGATAATATATATTTTTTTAATTTTCCTGAAGGAACTCTCCTGAAGGAATCAATAAAGTACTATCCATCTATCTATCTATCTATCTATCTATCTATCTATCTACAAACCCCGTTTCCATATGAGTTGGGAAATTGTGTTAGATGTAAATATAAACAGAATACAATGATTTGCAAATCCTTTTCAACCCATATTCAATTGAATGCACTACAAAGACAAGATATTTGATGTTCAAACTCATAAACTTTATTCTTTTATGCAAATAATAATTAACTTAGAATTTCATGGCTGCAACACGTGCCAACGTAGTTGGGAAAGGGCATGTTCACCACTGTGTTACATTACCTTTTCTTTTAACAACGCTCAATAAACGTTTGGGAACTGAGGAAACTAATTATTGAAGCTTTGAAAGCGGAATTCTTTCCCATTCTTTTTTTATGTAGAGCTTCAGTCGTATTTTACGCTTCATAATGCGCCACACATTTTCGATGGGAGACATGTCTGGACTGCAGGCGGGCCAGGAAAGTACCCGCACTCTTTTTTTTACTAAAGCCACGCTGTTGTAACACTTGTCTATCTGAAATAAGCAGGGGTGTCTATGATAACGTTGCTTGGATGACAACATATGTTGCTCCAAATCCTGTATGTACCGTTCAGCATTAATGGGGCCTTCACAGATGTGTAAGTTACCGATGCCTTGGGCACTAATACACCCCCATACCATCACAGATGCTGGCTTTTGAACTTTGCGCTTATAACAATCCGAATGGTTATTTTCCTCTTTGTTGTAGTGGACACCACGTCCTCTGTTTCCAAATATAATTTGAAATGTGGACTCGTCAGACCACAGAACACCTTTCCACTTTGCATCAGTCCATCTTAGGTGAGCTCGGGCCCAGCCAAGCTGGCGGCGTTTCAGGATATTGTTGATCAATGGGTTTGGCTTTGCAGAGTAGAGTTTTAACTTGCACTTATAGATGTAGCGACCAACTGTAGTTACTGACAGTGGTTTTATGAAATGTTCCTGAGCCCATGTGGTGATATCCTTTACACACTGATGTCGGTTTTTTGATGCAGTACCGCACTGAGGGACCAAAAGTCCGTAATATCTTCGCTTACGTGCAGTGATTTCTCCAGATTCTCTGCACTTTTTGATGATTTTACGGACCGTAGATGGTAAAATCCCTAAATTCCTTGCAATAGCTCGTTGAGAAATGTTGTTCTAAAACTGTTCGACAATTTGATTACAAAATTGGTGACCCTCGCCCCATCCTTGTTTGTGAATGACTTAGCATTTCATGGAAGCTGCTTTTATACCCAATCATGGCACCCATGGGGACGGCGTGGCAAAGTTGGTAGAGTGGCTGTGCCAGTAATCTGAGGGTTACTGGTTCAATCCCCACCTTCTACCATCCTAGGCATCGTCCGTTGCGTCCTCGGGCTAGACACTTCACCCTTGCTCCTGATGGGTCCTGGTGAGCGCCTTGCATGGCAGCTCCCGCCATCAGTGTGTGAATGTATGTGTGAATGGGTGAATGTGGAAATACTGTCAAAGCGCTTTGGGCTCCTTAAAAAGGGGTAGAAAAGCGCTCTACAACTACAACCCATTTATCATTTACCATTTACCCAACTGTTCCCAATTAGCCGCACACCTGTGGTATGTTCCATATAATTGTTTGAAGAGCATTCCTCAACTTTATCAGTGTTTTTTGCCACTTTTCCAAACTTTTTTGTCACGTGTTGCTGGCATCAAATTCTAAAGTTAATGATTTGCAATAAAAAAAAACTTTATCAGTTTGAACATCAAATATCTTGTCTTTGTAGTGCATTCAATTGAATATGGGTTGAAAATGATTTGCAAATCATTGTATTCCGTTTATATTTACATCTAACACAATTTCCCAACTTATATGGAAACGGGGTTTGTATCCATCTATCTATCCATCTATCTATCTATCTATCCATCTATATTTAAAATATACTCAATATCATGCAATACATGTATTTTTGGCTGTCACAATGAAAAGATTACATTTAGTAAACAATAACATGCTTTATTGATTCATATTATTTCAGGGCTTTCGGGGGCCGCTTTAAATAATGGGTCGGGCCAAATCTGCCCTCCGGGCCTTGAGTTTGACACCTGTGCACTAGTGGTAAATATGTTTTTGCAACACATATTTAAACGCTATCAACTGTGATGAATAATTAAGTACAGCATATTATTTACCTTTTTTATGTTATTGTTCTGCCTGGCTGCCATCTGCTCTCTCAGCGTCTTCAGACAGTACCTCACCTAAGACATTCAAACAATTGTACATAAGGCTTATCATAAAAACGATCAACAGAACATGAAGTGTGTCAAAAACTTTAAAATAACAAAAAATGGAAACAAATACAGTCGGGCAAAAAATTATTTAGTCAGCCACCGATTGTGCAAGTTCTCCCACTTAAAATGATGACAGAGGTCTGTAATCTTCATCATAGGTACACTTCAACTGTGGGAGACAGAATGTGGAGAAAAAAAACAGGAATTCACATTGTAAGAATTTTGAAAAATTTATTTGTAAATTATGACGGAAAACAAGTATTTGGTCAACCATTCAAAGCTCTCACTGATGGAAGGAGGTTTTGGCTCAAAATCTCACGATACATGGCCCCATTCATTCTTTCCTTAACACGGATCAATCGTCCTGTCCCCTTAGCAGAAAAACAGCCCCAAAGCATGATGTTTCCACCCCCATGCTTCACAGTAGGAATGGTGTTCTTGGGATGCAACTCAGTATTCTTCTTCCTCCAAACACGACAAGTTGAGTTTATACCAAAATGGATACATGGATGATACAGCAGACGATTGGGAGAATGTAATGTGGTCAGATGAAACCAAAATAGAACTTTTTGGTATAAACTCAACTCGTTGTGTTTGGAGATACTGAGTTGCATCCCAAGAACACCACACCTACTGTGAAGCATGGGGGTGGAAACATCATGCTTTGGGGCTGTTTTTCTGCTAAGGGGACAGGACGATAAATCCGTGTTAAGGAAAGAATGAATGGGGCCGTGTATCGTGAGATTTTGAGCCAAAACCTCCTTCCATCAGTGAGAGCTTTGAATGGTTGACCTAATACTTATTTTCCACCATGATTTACAAATACATTCTTTAAAATTCCTACAATGTGAATTCCTGGATTTTTTTTTTTTACATTCTGTCTCTCACAGTTGAAGTGTACCTATGATGAATATTACAGACCTCTGTCATTATTTTAAGTGGGAGAACTTGCACAATCGGTGGCTGACTAAATACTTTTTTGCCCCACTGTAAATAGTTATTTTTCACACATTATAACCCAAAAGGGAAATGTTTTTGTATAAAAACATTTTTTAGGTACAGGGAGACGAGTTCATTTCACATTCTAATCAAGAAATAACCTTGTTTTCGTGAAATTGTAAATAATACTCATTAAGTTTGAGCAGGCAATATAAGGTCGGAGAACTTATACATACAGTATGAGATAGAGAAACACCACATTATAAATAAGTTTTTATAATACGTAATATGGAGGGCAAACAAGTCTAACACTAACCTCCTGGATCTGCGACACCTCGTCTGTCAGCATCCTGACGCTCTCTGTCGTCTCGGGCCGATTATCCAGGTACACCTGCGAGACATGTCACCGCCCCATCAGCGACCACTTGACTCCTCAATATTTTAGCAAAAAAAAGAGCTGACATACTTTGATGACTTCTACTTTTTCCTCCCGAGAAGTTACTTTCTGCTTGTCCGGTTTCTGCGGCAGGACGACCCCAACGCTGCTGTCCTGCAGACGACCAGCACACATGTTTAGTAAGCAAATAAAAACAAGCGTTTGTGTTTTCTTACCTTGCAGGGCCACGCTGAGGTGTTGCTGTCGTGATGTTGCAAGTGGAATGTAGGCCGCCTGCAAGTGTCCTGCAAGATAAGTGCAAGCAGTGTGTGAGCAAAGAGCACTGTGACTCGACAAGGCCCACACATGGGAAAAAAAGGGCAAAAAGGCGGAGCTAAGAGAAAGAGAACACATTTTTGCCATTAAACTTCCCGCTGCTAAGGTTTTTACGTGTCTGACAGTTAGAAGGCGCTGCTTAGCAACACACAGTGTGGTTTCATTTCTTTCCACTGAGCGCTTGGAGCAAAGTCACAAGTCACTGGAGAATGCCCACCCACGCCTTGGCAAGCACACTTTGTTTACAAAAACATACAACAAATACTAAAAAAAAAAATATATATATATATATATACATATATATATATATATATATAAATTAGCACACTTTGTTTACAAAAACACACAACACTATATAAACACTATATACACACTATATATATATATATATATATATATATATATATATATACATATATATATATAATGTTGTGTGTTTTTGTAAACAAAGTGTGTCTATATATAGACATGTACATATGTATATATATATACAAACCCCATTTCCATATGAGTTGGGAAATTGTGTTAGATGTAAATATAAACGGAATACAATGATTTGCAAATCATTTTCAACCAATATTCAATTGATTGCACTACAAAGACAAGATATTTGATGTTCAAACTCATAAACTTCATTTTTTTTTGCAAATAATAATTAACTTAGAATTTCATGGCTCCAACACGTGCCAAAGTAGTTGGGAAAGGGCATGTTCACCACTGTGTTACATCACCTTTTCTTTTAACAACACTCAATAAACTTTTGATAACTGAGGAAACTAATTGTTGAAGCTTTGAAAGTGGAATTCTTTACCATTCTTGTTTTATGTACAGCTTCAGTCGTTCATCAGTCCGGGGTCTCCGCTGTCGTGCTTTACGCTTCATAATGCGCCACACATTTTCGATGGGAGACATGTCTGGACTGCAGGCGGGCCAGGAAAGTACCCACACTCTTTTACTACGAAGCCACGCTGTTGTAACACGTGGCTTGGCATTGTTTTGCTGAAATAAGCAGGGGCGTCCATGAAAACATTGCTTGGATGCCAACATATGTTGCTCCAAAACCTGTATGGACCATTCAGCATTAATGGTGCCTTCACAGATGTGTAAGTTACCCATGCCTTGGGCACTAATGCACCCCCATACCATCACAGATGCTGGCTTTTGAACTTTGCGCCTATAACAATCCGGATGGTTATTTTCCTCTTTGTTCCGGAGGAGACACCACGTCCACAGTTTCCAAATATAATTTGAAATGTGGACTCGTCGGACCACAGAAAACTTTTCCACTTTTCATCAGTCCATCTTAGATGAGCTCGGGCCCAGCGAAGCCGGCGGCATTCCTCGGTGTTGTTGATAAATGGGTTTTGCTTTGCATAGTAGAGTTTTAACTTGCACTTACAGATGTAGCGACCAACTGTAGTTACTGACAGTGGTTTTCTGAAGTGTTCCTGAGCCCACATGGTGATATCCTTTACACACTGATGTCGCTTTTTGATGCAGTACCGCCTGAGGAGTCAAAGGTCCGTAATATAATCGCTTACGTGCAGGGATTTCTCCAGATTCTCTGAACCTTTTGATGATTTTACTTACCGTAGATGGTAAAATCCCTAAATTCCTTGCAATAGCTCGTTGAGAAATGTTGTTCTAAAACTGTTCCACAATTTGCTTACAAAGTGGTGACCCTCGCCCCATCCTTGTTTGTGAAAGACTGAGCATTTTATGGAAGCTGCTTTTATACCCAATCATGGCACCCACCTGTTCCCATTTAGCCTGCACACCTGTGGGATGTTCTAAATAAGTGTTTGATGAGCATTCCTCAACTTTATTAGTATTTATTGCCACCTTTCCCAAATTATTTGTCACGTTTTGCTGGCATCAAATTCTAAAGTTAATGATTATTTGCAAAAAAAAATGTTTATCAGTTTGAACATCAAATATGTTGACTTTGTAGCATATTTAACTGAATATGGGTTGAAAATGATTTGCGAATCATTGTATTCCGTTTATATTTACATCTAACACAATTTCCCAACTCATATGGAACCAGGGTTTGTATATATATATATATATATATACACCGGTGTATGTATATATACACATACATATATATATATTCACATAGATACATATGTATCTATAAATATATAGATACATAAATATACATACATACCGTATGTATCTATAGATATACTGTATTTATACACTTATATATGTATATATCCATCCATCCATCCATCCATCCATACATGTATATAAATAGATACATATGTATCTGTAGATATATAGATACATAAATATACATACATATGTATCTATAGATATACTGTATATATACACATATATGTACATATCCATCTAGACATATATATATACACATCTATATATACACAAACACACATACATATATCTGTATGCACACACACTCAAAAAATGAGTCATTGGATGAACTCAATTAAAATGAGGGCAGGATTTCCATATATGTATACATATATACATACATATGTATATATAGATATACTGTATATATACACATATATATGTATATATCCATCCATCCATCCATACATACATGTATATATATATAGATACATATGTATCTGTAGATATATAGATACATAAATATACATACATATGTATCTATAGATATACTGTATATATACACGTATATGTATATATCCATCTATACATATATATACACAAACACACATACATATGTATATATCTATACGCACGCACGCACGCACACACACACACATTTATATATGTATATATATATATGTATATATATATACACATCCATACACATATCTATATTTATATATACACACATCTTTATACATATCCATATTTATATATACACACATCTATATACATATCTATATTTATATATACACACATATATACATATATTAGTCTCTTTTTATACTTTTATGTAGCAGTGGTTAACTTATTTTAACACGTTTAAGATAAAAGTGGTTAGCGCCTTTTTCCACTTTTAAGTGCATGATTTTAGCCTCTTTTTACATGTTTAAGGTGAAGTAGTTAGCCTTTCTTTTACGCTTTTAAGTAGCAGCGCTTATTTTCTTTTTACACTTTTCGGTAGCAGTGGTTATAGCGACATTTTACACTTTTTAACTGCACAGGCACTCTTTCCGTAACGTTCCCGCCCACATTTCTACAGGCGTAAAAAATAACTCAAACAATGTAAATTCAAAGACCGAAGTAATTAAAGTCCGTCACTCAAGTGTAAAAAGATGTTAAATAGTGTAAAACATCAAATAACTCTTTGCCTTTACTTTGTTAACAAGTAGGCTAAAGGACACAGCTGCAGTCCCAGTTTGACCCTAGAACACATGATTTCAACCATCATTATTTCCTTTGGGGCTATTTGGGTGTTTAATTGAAACTTTTAAAGGCAAATCAAAGCATTTCTCGATGAGTACACATAAACACAAAAAAAGAAAAAGAAAAATGAAGCCCTGTTTTTTTTTTGCCATCTGCAGCCACAAAGATGAAAAGAAAAAGATTACTCAAAATTCCCAAAAACTAAATGTTCTGTGAGTCACTCTCACTAAATATTTAAGTGGTCTGTTTACACAGCGACACACACACACACACACACACACACACACACACACACACACACACACACACACACACGCACACACACACACACGCACACACACACACACACACACACACATCAGCTCTGACACAATAGACCCACGTAATCCTTCAGGAGGGCGACGCCCACAAATGTCATCCCGCATGCAGGAATGACTTTGACATACGTTTGACTTTGTGCGGGGGGAAAACACAAGGTTGGACGTGTTATGCAAGACGTCTGGCTATGTGCCTCGTCTCCTTTGGAAGACAGCCTCAATGTGGCCTTCGCTTAGTTACTTAGTATGCGGCCATTCTTCCTGGTGTCCAGCAAAGTCGTACGTACAAAAAGAAAAAACATAAAAATAAAGTATTTCCTTGAATTGCCGCCGGGGCGCTAATTAACTTAAAACCTCTTCTCACTCCTGCGCTTATCAAAGGCATGCGGTAAAAGTAAGCATGCGATAATTATTTTAAAACCTCTTCTCACTCTGGCACTTACCAAAGGCTTGCAGTAAACATTTGAGTGTGATGTATGCTTGGACTTTAAATCTTACTGAATAGCTCTTAATCGTCTTCCCTTTATGCGATTCCAAATAACCGGTATTGAAATCAGCCTCCTCCATTTTGAAAATGATGACAGGGGAAGTGTCACTCATGACGTCACGAGTTTGACCAGGCGGTAATTCTAACCATGCGCTAATTATTTTGCGAAGCGAGTTTGACACGGCAGTAATTCAAGGCAGGCGCATACTATATGACCTGCGGAAATTCAAGGAAATACGGTACGTTATTCAGAAAAAAAAAACATACAAAAACAATTCTAAAGGATTCACACACATTATATTGTACATACTGAATATCCATTGAAACACATACATAAACATGAACAATTATTATGTAGTTGTGCAGAAATTACAACAGTTTGTACAGTGGGGCAAAAAAGTATTTAGTCAGCCACCGAATGTGCAAGTTTTCCCACTTAAAATGATGACAGAGGTCTGTAATTTTCATCATAGGTACATTTCAACTTGTGAGAGACAGAATGTGAAAAAAAATCCAGGAATTCACATTGTAGGAATTTTAAAGAATTTATTTGTAAATTATGGTGGAAAATAAGTATTTGGTCAACCATTCAAAGCTCTCACTGATGGAAGGAGGTTTTGGCTCAAAATCTCACGATACATGGCCCCATTCATTCTTTCCTTAACACAGATCAATCCTCCTGTCCCCTTAGCAGAAAAACAGCCCCAAAGCATGATGTTTCCACCCCCATGCTTCACAGTAGGTGTGGTGTTCTTGGGATGCAACTCATTGTGCTTCCTCCTCTAAACACGACAAGTTGAGTTTATACCAAAATGGATACATGGATGATACAGCAGAGGATTGGGAGAATGTCATGTGGTCAGATGAAACCAAAATAGAACGTTTTGGTATAAACTCAACTCGTCGTGTTTGGAGGAAGAAGAATACTGAGTTGCATCCCAAGAACACCACACCTACTGTGAAGCATGGGGGTGGAAACATCATGCTTTGGGGCTGTTTTTCTGCTAAGGAGACAGGACGATTGATCTGTGTTAAGGAAAGAATGAATGGGGCCATGTATCGTGAGATTTTGAGCCAAAACCTCCTTCCATCAGTGAGAGCTTTGAATGGTTGACCAAATACTTATTTTCCACCATAATTTACAAATACATTCTTTAAAATTCCTGCAATATGAATTCCTGGATTTTTTTTCACATTCTGTCTCTCACAGTTGAAGTGTACCTTTGATGAAAATTAAAGACCTCTGTCATCATTTTAAGTGGGAGAACTTG
Source organism: Nerophis ophidion (assembly GCF_033978795.1). Lineage (NCBI taxonomy): Eukaryota > Metazoa > Chordata > Actinopteri > Syngnathiformes > Syngnathidae > Nerophis > Nerophis ophidion. The sequence goes on along the minus strand of NC_084614.1, from coordinate 23,038,376 downwards.
CACAATCGGTGGCTGACTAAATACTTTTTTGCCCCACTGTATGTGAACCTCACACTTTTTAAAGGATCAAAAGTAATTGGACAAAGTAATATTTGGTTGCAAAACTAATTCCCGGTACCTTTACTCAACCGTACCAATTTCCGGTACTCCCATGTGTCTTTGTGGTAGTAAAAGTTACATGTTTTTAAAATAATAAAATCACTTATAATGTCATCCCTCTAACCAAGGACAAAAATAAAGATTTTACTGGTAAAAACAGTAGACCAATAAGCATACTTCCTGTTCTTGGTAAATTGATGGAAAAAGTTGTTTTCAAACAGATTCAAGATTACTTTGCCTACAACAAACTGATGTCGTGTTCCCAGCACGCTTATAGACAAGGTCACTCAACATCTAGTGCTCTAGCTCAGCTGACTGACAACTGGCTGTCACATATGGATGTCAAGAAGATGGTTGGTACTGTCCTGATTGACTTTAGTGCGTCATTCGATGTCGTGTATCACAACATAATGATCTCCAAACTGAGAAAATATGATTTTAATAGTATGTCTCTTTCTTGGATGTTGAGCTATCTATCAGGAAGATCACAGAGAGTGTGTTTTAATGGTAGCCTATCTGAACGCAAGTACAATTACTGCGGGTGCCTCAAGGAAGCTGCTTAGGTCCTTTACTTTTTATTATTTTTACTAATGATCTTCCCTGTGTTACAACAAACACCAATATCGTCATGTATGCAGATGACACAACTCTATACAGCAATGCCTCTACCCTGAAGGACCTACAAAATAACTTAAATCAGGACCTGGAGAGAGTGTCACGCTGGGTAAATGATAGTAAACTTGTTGTGAATATTGACAAAACCAAAAGCATTCTTTTTGGATCCAGGCATATGCTTGTTGAAGACCCTCAGCTTCACATTTCAATGTTAGATATACCTATTGTGCAGGTCAAAAAAGCAAAACTGCTTGGTGTGCTATTAGACAGTCAACTGTCGTGGTCCGATCATATCGATAGTATTTTAATGAGAATGGGAAGAGGTTTAGCCATGGTCAGAAAGTGCTCCACCTTCTTGACATCCTCAACAATGGATCAAGCTATACAGTCCTTGGTTTTCTGTTATCTTCAATACTGTCCTATAATATGGTGCGCTACGACTAAGTCTGACCTGAACAAACTTCAACTTGTTCAAAACAGAGCGGCTAGACTGTTACTTAAATGTTCTTTGCGCACTCATATTTCATATATACATTCACGCCTGTCCTGGTTGTCTGTTGAACAAAAGATGCAGAGTAGTCTCCTTGTGTTCTTTAGAACTATCATTTTAGATCATGGGTGTCAAACTCTGGCCCGTGGGCTAAGTTTGGCCCGCCGTGTAATTTCATTTGGCCCTTGAGGTAATATCAAATTAAGATTAGAGCTGGCCCGCCGGTATTATACTGCGGCGATGCCTCTGTAACACTGCATTCACCGCTGATACTCGTACTTGCCAACCCTAAAAATTTTCCCGGGAGACTCCCAAAGTTCAGTGGCCCTCCCGAAAATCTCCCGGGGCAACCATTCTTCCGAATTTCTCCCGATTTCCACCCGGACAACAATACTGGGGGCGTGCCTTGAAGGCAATGCCTTTAGCGTCCTCTACAGCCTGTCGTCACGTCCGCTTTTCCGCCATACAAACAACGTGCAAGCCCAGTCACATAATATATGCGGCTTTAACACACACAAGTGAATGCAAGGCATACTTGATCAACAGCCATAAGGGTCACACTGAGGGTGGCCGTATAATCAACTTTAACACTTTTACAAATATATGCCACACTGTGAAGCCACACCAAACAAGAATGACAAACACATTTTGGGAGAACATCCGTACCGTAGCACAACATAAACTCAACGGAAGAAATACCCAGAACCCTTGCAGCACTAACTCTTCCGGGACGCTACAATACACATCCCCGCTACCACCAAACCCTGTCCCCCCAATTTTATTAGAATTTTATTTGATATGCCATTGTTATTTAATATAATTTGAAACTCGATTTTGCATGTGACTATAAAGTTGTACAAGCCTTGCTTGTTTAATCCATCCATCCATCCATTTTCTACCGCTTATTCCCTTTTGGGGTCGCGGGGGGCGCTGGCGCCTATCTCAGCTTAATATTCAATGCAAAACTTGTTTGGGTCCCTATTAAAAGGTTAATTTGTTCAACCTTGGCCAGCGGCTTTGTTCAGTTTTAAATTTTGGCCCACTCTGTATTTGAGTTTGACACCCCTGTTTTAGATCAATCACCAGATTACTTTTACAAACAGTTTTTAAAATCAACTAACACACATACTTATGACGCTACGAATGCCAGCAATGGCTATTTGGCACTTCCTGCTCCTAGGACCAATCTCCTCAAACATATATACATACATGTATAGATGTATATCATTCTGGAATATATTGCCATCACACATTAATTTCTCCCAAAGTAAATTGTCATTCAAGACAGCTTTGAAGATACGCCTATTGCAGCTGCCCGCATGACGTGAGTTTTTAATACCTGTTTTAACTAGCTTTTTTATCTTATGTTGTATTCTTCCATTGTGTAATGTTTGGTAATGCATGTATTCTTTGTATTTTAATTTTGTATGCTCCTATATGGACCCCAGGAAGACTCGCAGTCGCCTTGGCGTCAGCTAATGGGGATCCATTCGATAAACAATAAACAATAAACTTATAATGACAACTGTGCTGTCCACTTCATATATCTTGTTTTCTTACACTTCTGAGTCTCATCGGCAAGTGTTATATGGCAAACTTTCAAATAACAGCTACGGTGTGTTGCCATATACCCAGGAAGTAGTCTTTGGCATTAAGTTTAGGGGACGGCGTGGCGAGGTTGGGAGAGTGGTTGTGCCAGCGATCTGAGGGTTACTGGTTCAATCCCCACCTTCTACTATCCTAGTCACGTCCGTTGTGTCCTTGAGGAAGACACTTCACCCTTGGGTCCTGTTTAGCGCCGTGCATGGCAGCTTCCGCCATCAGTGTGTGAAGTGTTAAATGTGGAAATAGTGTCAAAGCGCTTTGAGTTCCTTAAAAAAGGTAAAAAAGCGCTATACAAGTACAACCCATTTACCATTAGTCCTGTTGTTGAGCCCTACAAAATGTTTACACTGTAATTATTGTACTTATTACGCACCAGCTGTTTGTAACGTGCATCTCAGCTGTAGTTTTTACTACCATCGGTAGCATGTCTATGGCAAATCAAATGTAGATTAGCATCCAGCTAGCACATTTTTAAAAGTGGTGCCTTACTGTATGTAGCAGTACCTAGAGGCAATCCCATTGAATTCGAGTGCTGGTTTGCCCGTCAAGTGTTTGAGCCGGCCGAGTCTGTAACCGGATGTGCAACAAAGATATTTGAATATGGCAAACAAACATCCATCCATCCATCCATTTTGTACCGCTTATTCCCTTTTCAAACAATTTTTATTTTTATCGAATGTCTAAAATTAAGGATTTTTTTCATTGAGTCTATCTGTGTTGGCGCTGCGATGAGGTGGCGACTTGTCCAGGGTGTACCCCTCCTTCCGCCCGATTGTAGCTGAGATAGGCGCCAGTGCCCCCCGCGACCCCAGAAGGGAATAAGCAGTAGAAAATGGATGGATGGATGGACTAAGAAGATACATTTTATTATATAATGATGATATATCTAACATGACATCAAAATTCACTCCCGACAGTAAACTTTTTTTTGGTTCTTACGTCTATTTGTTACAAATGAACATTGATTGATTGATACTTTTATTATTGATTAATTCTGCATCTCAATGGGACGATATGAACATCCTCATCATCGAAGTAAGAGTAGACATTGTACATTAAGCGATCGTTTTACTATGTTCGTATTTCTTGTTTAGTACTTAGCAATACTGCTACACGATGCTTTTGATTGATTGATTGGTACTTAAGCTGATTGATACTTTTATTAGTAGATTGCACAGTTCAGTACATATTCCGTACAATTGACCACTAAATGGTAACACCCCAATAAGTTTTTCAACTTGTTTAAGTCGGGGGTCCACGTTAATCAATTCATGGTACAAATATATACTATCAGCATAATACAGTCATCACACAGGTTAATCATCATAGTATATACATTGAATTATTTACATTATTTACAATTCTGGGGGTGGGATGAGGAGCTTGGGTTGATATCAGCACTTCCGTCATCGACAATTGCATCAGCAGAGAAATGGACATTTAAACAGTGTAGGCCTTACTTAGGAGGATATGTACAGCCAGCAGAGAACATAGTGAGTTCAGATAGCATAAGAACAAGTAAATACATTAGAAATACATTTGATTATTTACATTAGGTTATTTACAATCCGGGGAGATGGAATGTGAATGGAGGAGGGTATTACTAAAGGGTTGAAGTTGCCTGGAGGTGTTGTTTTAGAGCGGTTTTGAAGGAGTATAGAGATGCACTTACTTTTACACCTGTTGGGAGTGCATTCCACATTGATGTGGCATAGAAAGAGAATGAGTTAAGACCTTTGTTAGATCGGAATCTGGGTTTAACGTCGTTTGTGGAGCTCCCCCTGGTGTTGTGGTTATGGCGGTCATTTACGTTAAGGAAGTAGTTTGACATGTACTTCGGAATCAGGGAGGTGTAGCGGATTTTATAGACTAGGCTCAGTGCAAGTTGTTTTACTCTGTCCTCCACTCTGAGCCAGCCCACTTTGAAGAAGTTGGTTGGAGTTGAGGTGTGATCTGGGGTGGAGGTCTAAAAGTAACCGGACTAGCTTATTCTGGGATGTTTGGAGTCTAGATTTGAAGGTTTTGGAGGTGCTGGGGTACCAGAAGGTGCAAGCGTAATCGAAAAAGGGTTGAATGAGAGTTCCAGCTAGAATCTTCAAGGTGCTTTTGTTGACCCGAGAGGGGATTCTGTAGAGGAATCTCGTTCTTTGGTTGACCTTTTTGATTACCTTGGTTGGCATTTTATCACAGGAAAGATTGGCCTCTAGAATAGAACCTAGGTAGGTGATCTCATCTTTCCTGGTGATAACAATGTCACCCACTTTTATAGTGAAGTCACTGACGTTCCTAAAGGGGAACATTATCACCAAACCTATGCAAGCGTCAATATATACCTTGATGTTGCAGAAAAAAGACCATGTATTTTTTCAACCGATTTCCGAACTCTAAATGGGTGAATTTTGGCAAATTAAACGCCTTTCTGTTTATCGCTCTTTTAGCGATGACGTCAGAACGTGACGTCACCGAGGTAACACACCCGCCATATTCATTTTCACATTACAAACACCGGGTCTCAGCTCTGTTATTTTCCGTTTTTTCGACTATTATTTGGAACCTTGGAGACATCGTGCCTCGTCGGTGTGTTGTCAGAGGGTGTAACAACACTAACAGGGAGGGATTCAAGTTGCACTACTGGCAAAATATCTGCCGGCAGACCCCCATTGAATGTACCAGAGTTTCTTCACATTTTACCGGCGATGCTAAGACAGACATGGATAACCTGCAGATGCATTTGCAACGTTTAAGTCAACGAAATCACAAAGGTGAGTTTTGTTGATGTTGTTGACTTATGTGCTAATCAGACATATTTGGTCACGGCATGACTGCAAGGTAATCGATGCTAACATGCTATGCTAATCGATGCTAACATGTTATTTACGCTAGCTGTATGTACATTTGTAACTAGATACCCACATTTAATTCGAAACAAACACTTACCAATCGACGGATTTAGGTTTCTCCAGTGTCACAAGATGCGAAAGTCCTGATTGTTTGGTCCGCACATTTTACCGGCGATGCTAATAAGGCAGCCATGCTATGGGCCACTTGATTAGGTACACCCACGCTATGGCCGAATAGCGTCAATAACTTTTCGCTCAATAGCTTCAATTTCTTCTTCAATTTCGTTTTCGCTATCTGCCTCCATACTCCGATCATCTGTTTCAATACATGCATAATCTGTTGAATCGCTTAAGCCGCTGAAATCCGAGTCTGAATCCGAGCTAATGTCGCTATATCTTGCTGTGGTAACCGCCATTGTTTGTTTGTATTGGCAGCCCTGTATGACGTCACAGGGAAATGGACAGTCGCATCGCAACTAGCGAAAATCAAGAACTTTAAAGCTTTTTTTAGGGCTATTCCGGGACCGGTAAAAAATTTTTAAAAACTTAAAAAAATACAACAAGCCACTTGGAACTGATTTTTATTGTTTTTAACCCTTTTGAAATTGTGATAATGTTCCCCTTTAAGGTTGATATGGGACCCAAATAGGATGGTTTCCATTTTACCTAAGTGTATGGATAGCTTGTTGTCAGCGAGCCAGGTGCAAATATTAAGGAGTTCAGCTCTGAGGATTTGTTCCACCTGTGACTTGTCCAGGGCCGAGTCATCCGCAAACAGGAACAGTTCACAGTGGCATGCTGATGGCATGTCATTTACGTTTATTAGGAACAGTAAAGGTCCTAGTATACTGCCTTGGGGGACTCCACAGCTTACTGAGAGGGGGGGGGCACGGTGCCGTTCACCTCCCCTCCAAGTAAGATTGCATCCAGCTCGATGAGTTTTTATCGAATCCGATTGCGCTGAGCTTATCTAACGGTATAACGTGGTTAACGGTGTCAAAGGCCTTCTGAATGTCCATCATGACCATGCCGCAGTATTTGCCCGCGTCCACCTCCTGTTTGATGTGGTCGGTCAGAGGAGTGGTTAGTTCTGAACAGACACATTATGTCTCAAAGCTTGCTTAACGTTCAAACACACACGCACATACACAAACGTTGTGTGTTTGTAGTGACAACACGCGTGTGAACACAGTAAATACAGGTAGCAGACGCTAAAATGTGGAAAAAAATGCTTTTGTTTACATGTTTTTCTGTCTTAAATCAGCATAGGAATGCTTTGCACGACAACGCCACTTGGCCTCCGCGCAGCAAACAACCCCCTGCTGGGACATAGTGGATGGCGCCCTTTTGTGACACATTCTCCGCATGCCGCCGCGGGGGTCGTCAAGTTGAAATGTGGCCGCAAAGTCAAGTGAGAGGGCGAAGCTAATTAGCTGGAAATCACAAAAGACACACGGTGGGCGGTGGAAACAGAACAATTTGCTTCTTTCGTGTTGCCAAACGTCATATCAACAGACAAAAGGAGTGGATAAAGGGGTTGGTTGTCACGGAGACCCTGACTACAAAATAAGGAATACAAGTATGTACCGTGGGGCAAAAAAGTATTTAGTCAGCCACCGATTGTGCAAGTTCTCCCACTTAAAATGATGACAGAGGTCTGTAATTTTCATCATAAGTACACTTCAACTGTGAGAGACAGAATGTGGAAAAAAAATCCAGGAATTCACATTGTAGGAATTTTAAAGAATTTATTTGTAAATTATGGTGGAAAATAAGTATTTGGTCAACCATTCAAAGCTCTCACTGATGGAAGGAGGTTTTGGCACAAAATCTCATGATACATGGCCCCATTCATTCTTTCCTTAACACGGATCAATCGTCCTGTCCCCTTAGCAGAAGAACAGCCCCAAAGCATGATGTTTCCACCCCCATGCTTCACAATAGGTGTGGTGTTCTTGGGATCCAACTCATGGGCTTCACGGTGGCAGAGGGGTTAGGGCGTCTGCCTCACAATACGAAGGACCTGCAGTCCTGGGTTCAATCCCAGGCTCGGGATCTTTCTGTGTGGAGTTTGCATGTTCTCCCCGTGAATGCGTGGGTTCCCTCCGGGTACTCCGGCTTCCTCCCACCTCCAAAGACATGTACCTGGGGATAGGTTGATTGGCAACACTAAAAATTTGCCCTAGTGTGTGAATGTGAGTGTGAATGTTGTCTGTCTGTCTGTGTTGGCCCTGCGATGAGATGGCGACTTGTCCAGGGTGTACACCGCCTTCCGCCCGATTGTAGCTGAGATAGTGCGAAGCGGGGGGGCGCTGGTGCCTATCTTTATAAGCACTTGGTGTAAAAGACTACATGAAAAACCTCAAGTTAAGCCATCCTAGTCCGGTCCAATCTTTGAACCCTTTGAATCCATGACTTTTTAGAGGCCTTGTGCCTTGTGATTAGGAATAAAATAAAACCATAAACGGTATCAGTGATAAACCGCAGTAAAACTTATGGCGATTATAATTTCCGTTTTAAATTAAAATCATCGTAAAAACGTGATTGCTAAACTCACTTACTGGAGAAAAGTTCATATTAGTAGAACCCTACTTTGTTTGTATTTTTGTATATTATGTATTATTTGTTTTTTTGTTGCTTACATTTGACATAATCATGCTGATTAGAGGATTTGATGTCAACCTCCCAACCACAGATAGATTGCGGTAGAAAATGGATGGATGGATGGGATGCAACTCAGTATTCTTCTTCCTCCAAACACGACGAGTTGAGTTTATACCAAAAAGTTCTATTTTGGTTTCATCTGACCACATGACATTCTCCCAATCCTCTGCTGTATCATCCATGTATCCATTTTGGTATAAACTCAACTCGTCGTGTTTGGAGGAAGAAGAATACTGAGTTGCATCCCAAGAACACCATACCTACTGTGAAGCATGGGGGTGGAAACATCATGCTTTGGGGCTGTTTTTCTGCTAAGGGTACAGGACGATTGATCCGTGTTAAGGAAAGAATGAATGGGGCCATGTATCGTGAGATTTTGAGCCAAAACCTTCTTCCATCAGTGAGAGCTTTGAACGGTTGACCAAATACTTATTTTCCACCATAATTTGCAAATAAATTCTTTAAAATTCCAACAATGTGAATTCCTGTTTTTTTTTTCACATTCTGTCTCTCACAGAGACCTATGATGAAAGTTACAGACCTCTGTCATCATATTAAATGGGAGAACTTGCACAATCGGTGGCTGACTAAATACTTTTTTGCCCCACTGTACGATTTGTGCCTGTGTTGTATTGGATCGATATCAGACGATACTCAAGGTGGCAATATCTGTATCATGTCGGAAGTGAGAAAGTTGTATCGGGACACTCCTATTAAGTAACTATCAAATACACAATCTGACAACCATCCGAGTAATGTCACATTGTTACTTCAGTAGGAAAAATCGAAGTTGAATTGCAATGACTGGAAAGTAAACAGGAAACATCTTTAGGTCAGTATACTGTATCTGTAATACATATAAATATAACTGTACTATTATACTTTACTAGTGGTCCTCAAACTTTTTTTTTTCCAAGTACCACCTCAGAAAACCCCTTGGCTCTCCAAGTACCACCATAAGTACCAACATTAAAATACAGTAGCGTAGTAGGCATGAATATTAATTAAAAACAAGGCAGCAGTTTTAACAAAAATATTTGGCCACTGTAACATTACACATAGTTTGAACAGTTATTGTTTGGCGTACCACACAATCACTGTACTATCATATATTAGTACTGTTTTTGTCAGTGACAATCGGATCTTTCTTTCTGGCACTCATCGAGGGTGGATGCTCCCCTTTCTTTTCCCTTTTCTCTTCTGCTTGCTTCTTTGTTTTGTCTTAACTTTCTTGTTGCCTCTTTTAGCACTGCTCTCCAAATCTAAACATTGGAACTATTTAACTGGCCTCAACAAGATCTTGGGTTTGGGGGACCCTGCTGTCGTGACGAAGCGGTTGTTTCTGGACACACGACGGACTCTTGGGACAATAAGGACGGCCGCGGAACAGAGACACACTATGGGCTTATACACACACACACACACACACACACACACACACACACACACACACACACACACACACACACACACACACACACACAAACACACACCCACACACACACACACACACACAAAAAAAAATATACGCCACACATACACCCTCCTGCCCCCCAATCCAACGCCCTCGACGCAATCCCATAGGGGTGATGAATGGATGTTCAGCGCCTGAGAGCTGCGGCCTACCACCATGACCTTGAACTACCTTCCCTCTGTTGCGAGATATCTCGAGATGTATGTTGTAATATGTAAATGTGCTTTGCTATGGAGGTTTTTTCCCACTCCAGACTGGGCCCCCTTAGGAGCCCAGTCTGGATTGTATTTTTTTTACTCATCCTTCCCCAGCGTGGACCTTTTTCCCATCTTTTACGGGGCGCCTTATGGCGACCCATCAGCGTTCTTGTTCTGTAACCCTGTATGTACACTGTTTGTTTGTCTAATCTTGAACAGGTTTGTGCTGAAAACAAAGTTTTGTTGTACTTGTTGCAATGACAATAAAGACCTACCTACCTACCTTAATATTTCCCTGACCAAAGACACTCAAACTGATAAAAGAAATGGGGCGGGCACTTCCTGTTTATGTAACCAGTATAAAATTGTGTAGATAAGATATCTAGAGAATACAGCAAAGCGCCATACTTGCCAACCTTGAGACCTCCGATTTCAGGAGGTGGGGGGTGGGGGTACCGTGGTCGGGGGTGGAGCGGAGGCGTGGTTGGGGCAGGCCGTAGTTAAGAGGGGAGGAGTATATTTACATCTACAATTCACCAAGTCGAGTATTTCATATATATATATATATATACGTATATATATATATGTATGAAATACTTGACTTTCAGTGAAATCTAGCTATATGTATTTATTATATTACATAGATAAATAAAATAAATAGTTGAATTTCAGACGGCACCTATCAAATACACAGTAATAAAAACACAGCTGTTCTACTAACTGTACTGTGCTTGCTGGTTACTAAAAAAACAACAACAACACTTACCTTACATTATTTGAGTAACCTTTGTTCTACCATTTGCGTACTGGCGAGAGTCACTTGCTGGAGGACACGTCCCCTCCAGCTCTGCTGAATTACGGGAGATTTTCGGCGAAAAATTTCTTCCGGGAGGTTTTCGGGAGAGAATTTCGGGAGTCTCCCGGAAAATCCGGGAGGGTTGGCAAGTATGACTAACACCTTAATCGCTTGTTGACAATTAACGTCCTAATCGCTAATTGACAATTAACGCTCTTATCGTTAACTCTCCCCCGCTAATTGCTAACTGCCGCTGATAATAGCTAGCTAGCAACTAGCACCCTAATCGCTGGCTGACAATTAGCACACGCTTATGGTGTTAGCTGTCAACTAGCACTACTAATAGCTAGCTGGCAAATAAATGCTAATTGCTAGCTGACAACTAGTGCCCTAACCGTTAGCTGCCGGCTTGTGCCGCTAATCGCTAGCCGGTAACAATTTCCCTTGTGGATCATTAAAGTTTGTCTAAGTCTAAGTCCAATCGCTAGCTGGCAATTAGAACGCTAGCTATCTTAAATGCTAATGTGAATATAACAATGTAATTATTTACTCATGTTTTTATTTTAAACCTAAAGTCTAATCAAGCAGTGCCTATGCAGAATCCCTTGGGGTTACAGACCCCCTGTGAAGACCTCTGATCCAAACCATAGATCTGGCTTCGCACTACCTTTATACGCACTTGGTGTAAAAGACTACAGGACAAATACTGAATATTTACAATTAGACATGAAAAACCTCAAGTTAAGCCATCCTAGTCCAGTGAAGACGATGCAGCCAATCTTTGAACCCTTTGAATCCATGACTCAATTTTAGAGGCCTTGTGCCTTGTGATTAGGAATAAAACCATAAACGGTATCAGTGATAAACCGCAGTAAAACTTATGGCGATTATAATTTCCGTTTTAAATTAAAATCATTGCAAAAACGTGCTTGCTAAACTCACGGATGGGTGGTACTGCTCATTTCCTGGAGAAAAGTTCATATTGTTAGAACCCTACTTGTGATATAAAAAGATAAAACAAAAGAAGCGATAGAAAACAGTTTGTTTGTATTTTTATATATTATGTATTATTAGTTTTTTTGTTGCTTACATTTTACATAATCATGCTGATTAGAGGATTTGATGTCAACCTCCCAACCACAGATAGATTGCAGTTCTGTGGGAAACACTAATGTTTTAAACACCATGTAACCTCACTGACATATTGCTGATATATGTCTGCATAATAACAATAATAATAATAATCATATCGCCGCAAACTAATTAAATCATGCACATGAAGTAACGGGAAAAGAAGGAGGGGTTAAATATTTGCGTTTGATAGGCAGCTAAAAGAGAGAAAGTGTACTCTGTGAAAACTATCAGCGCTGAGGTGGTGACTGGCAGCTCTGAGCTTCAGGGCTCTTTTTTTTTATTAGGAGGAGAAGAAGACGGCAACAACACGCCCTGGGAGGACACAAAATATTCTGCTCGCCTACTTTGCCGTCGGCTTCTCGTGCTTTTTGTCAGACTGTAAACATGCGCCATGTGATGTCTAAGGTTTGCTTTGAAAACATGGCCACCGCCGACAATAACGTAGGACTCGCTTTGTTTGTCAGTTATTTATTTCTAGATACACATTAAGGAAGTAGGCAATAGTCTAAATAACTTTTTACCGCCAAGTACTCACTGGCAATTAGCTTAAAATACATATTTTACATATTATTTACTAGCAAGCTGGTCTCGCTTTGCTCGACATTTTTAATTCTAAGAGACACAAAACTCATATAGAATTTGGTCTTTACTTGTTTAAAAAAATTCATTTATTTTTTACTTTGCTTCTGATAACTTTCAGAAAGACAATTTTAGAGAAAAAATACAACCTTAATAATGATTTTAGGATTTTTAAACACATATACCTTTTTACCTTTTAAATTCCTTCCTCTTCTTTCCTGACAATTTAAATCAATGTTCAAGTATTTTTTTTTTTATTGTAAAAATGAATAAATACATTTTATTTTTATTTTTCATTTTAGTTTCTGTTTTTTCGACGAAGAATATTTGTTAAATATTTCTTCAAACTTGTTATGATTAAAATGAAAAAAAGTTAGTCTGGCAAATCTACAAAATCTGTAGAATCAAATTTAAATCTTATTCAAAAGTCTTGTGAATTTCTTTTAAAATTTTTGTTCTGGAAAATCTAAAAGAAATAATGATTTGTCTTTGTTAAAAATATAGCTTGGTCCAATTTGTTATATATTCTAACAAAGTGCAGATTGGATTTTAACCTATTTAAAACATGTCATAAAAATTCTAAAATTAATCTTAATCAGGAAAAATTACTAATGATGTTCCACGAATTCTTTTAATTTTTTCCAAAAGATTTAAATTAGCTAGTTTTTCTTCTTCATTTTTTTCGGTTGAATTTTGAATTTTAAAGTGTCAAAATTGAAGATAAACTATGTTTAAAAATAAAATGTTCATCTTTTTCGTGTTTTCTCCTCTTTTAAACCGTTCAATTAAGTGTTTTTTCATCATTTATTCTCTACAAAAAAACCTTCCGTAAAAGGAAAAAATGTACGACCATCTTTTAACATATATAGATTTATTTATTAAAGGTAGATTGAGCAAATTGGCTATTTCTGGCAATTTATTAAGTGTGTATCAAACTGGTAGCCCTTCGCATTAATCAGTACCCAAGAAGTAGCTCTTGGTTTCAAAAAGGTTGGTGACCCCTTCTATATTAGCACCACCTTCTAATTTTTAGATGAAAAAATATTAGTCCTTATATTCGATGCATCGGACTATAAGCCACAGATATACAGTGGGGCAAAAAAGTATTTAGTCAGCCAGCGATTGTGCAATTTCTCCCACTTAAAATGATGACAGAGGTCTGTAATTTTCATCATAGGTACACTTCAACTGTGAGAGACAGAATGTGGAAAAAAAATCCAGGAATTCACATTGTAAGAATTCTAAAGAATTTATTTGTAAATTATGGTGGAAAATAAGTATTTGGTCAACCATTCAAAGCTCTCACTGATGGAAGGAAGTTTTGGCTCAAAATCTCACGATACATGGCCCCATTCATTCTTTCCTTAACACGGATCAATCGTCCTGCCCATTAGCAGAAAAACAGCCCCAAAGCATGATATTTCCACCCCCCTACTTCACAGTAGGTATGGTGTTTTTTTGGATGCAACTCAGTATTCTTCTTCCTCCAAATCCGACGAGTTGAGTTTATAACAAAAAGTTCTTTTTTGGTTTCATCTGACCACATGACATTCTCCTAATGCTCTGCTGTATCATCCATGTATCCATTTTGGTATCAACTCAACTCGTCGTGTTTATCCGCCCGATTGTAGCTGAGATAGGCGGTAGAAAATGGATGGATTGGTTTTCTGTAGTGTTACTGAGCCTATGTGGTGATATCCTTTAGAGATTGATGTCGGTTTTTGATACAATGCCGTCTGAGGGATCGAAGGTCACGGTCATTCAATGTTGGTTTCCGGCCATGCCGTTTACATGAAGTGATTTTTCCAGATTCTCTGAAGCTTTTGATGATATTATGGACCGTAGATGTTAAAATCCCTAACTTTCTTGCAATTGCACTTTGAGAAACGTTGTTCTTGAAGTGACTATTTGCTCACGCAGTTGTGGACAAAGGGGTGTACCTCGCCCCATCCTTTCTTGTGAAAGACTGAGCATTTTTTGGGAAGCTGTTTTTATACCCAATCATGGCACCCACCTGTTCTCAATTAGCCTGCACACCTGTGGGATGTTCCAAATAAGTGTTTGAGGAGCATTCCTCCACTTTATCAGTATTTATTGCCACCTTTCCCAACTTCTTTGTCACGTGTTGCTGGCATCAAATTCTAAAGTTAATGATTACTTGCAAAAAAAAAAAAGTTTATCCATTTGAACATCAAATATGTTGTCTTTGTAGCATATTCAACTGAATATGGGTTGAAAATTATTTGCAAATCATTGTATTCCGTTTATATTTACATCTAACACAATTCCCCAACTCATATGGAAATGGGGTTTGTATGTAGGTGTAATATAATTTATTAAAAATATATAACTGGTGTTTCGGAGTACAAACAGTGATAGTCGTACATACCAGTTTGACAATGTGCGGTTCATTTAATCTTCGAGGGGACTTTTACTCGTCGGAAAACAAAGATGAGAAAAGGCGGTTCTCCGTGTTTGCAGACTTTGATTGACAGGTGACTACTACAAATATGAGTGGGTGAAACACAAGAACAAACACTGTTTCCCAACTCGCCAAGTAAAAGCCGCTACAATTGATCGGTATAGATCAGAGGTCACCAACCTTTTTGAAACCAAGAGCTACTTCTTGGGTACTGATTAATGTGAAGGGTTACCAGTTTGATACACACTTAAATAAATTGCCAGTAATAGCCAATTTGCTCAATTTACCTTTAATAAATATATATATATATATATATATATATATAAAAAATGGGTATTTCTGTCTGTACATATTTTTTCCTTTAACGGAAGGTTTTTTGTAGAGAATAAATGATGAAAAAAACACTTAATTGAACGGTTTAAAAGAGGAGAAAACACACAAAAAAAGAAAATTTAATTTTGAAACATAGTTTATCTTCAATTTCGACTCTTTAAAATTCATAATTCCACCGAAAAAAATGAAGAGAAAAACTAGCTAATTCGAATCTTTTTGAAAAAAAAAAAAAAAAATTAATTATGGAACATCATTAGTAATTTTTTCTGATTAAGATTAATTTTAGAATTTTGATGACATGTTTTAAATTCAATCTGCAATTTGTTATATTATATAACAAATTGGACCAAGCTAAATTTCTAACAATGACAAATCATTATTTCTTCTAGATTTTCCAGAACAAAAATTTTAAAAGAAATTCAAAAGACTTTGAAATAAGATTTAAATTTGATTCTGCAGATTTTCTAGATTTGCCAGAATATTTTTTTTTAATTTTAATCATAGTTTTGAAGAAATATTTCACAAATATTCTTCGTCAAAAAAACAGAAGCTAAAATGAAGAATGAAATTAAAATGTATTTATTATTCTCTACAACAACAAAAAAAATACTTGAACATTGATTAAAATTGTCAGGATAGAAGAGGAAGGAATTGAAAAGGTAAACATGTATATGTGTTTAAAAATCCTAAAAAAAAATTTTAAGGTTGTATTTTTTCTCTAAAATTGTCTTTCTGAAAGTTTTAAGAAGCAAAGTAAAAAAATAAATGAATTTATTTAAACAAGTGAAGACCAAGTCTTTAAAATATTTTCTTGGATTTTCAAATTCTATTTGAGTTTTGTCTCTCTTAGAATTAAAAATGTTGTAAGTGCTGCTATTTGAGCTATTTTTAGAACAGGCCAGCGGGCTACTCATCTGGTCCTTACGGGCTACCTGGTGCCCGGGGGCACCGTGTTTGTGACCCCTGGTATAGCTCCTAAAGGATGTAAATGTGATACAGAAGATGCCAGTTGTGTAGATTCAAGCCCTGTTTTGTTTAGTGACTGTTTTATAGCTAAAAATGGCGCCAACAACAAGCTGGGAGGGAAGTGTCATTTCTGACACGGCTGCTGTGAATGTGGCGCCAAGGTTCGCGGACAGTCTATCAACATTTGTGACAACATCAGGCCTCTTGCCACCTTTGAGTGCCAACAGGTTTCCCGCCAACATGTCGAATCCATCAATTTTTCAGCGCAGACCAAACTGAGGGTTTTATCACCGAGCAAAAACATGCACCGTGGACTGTTGTTACCTTTAAACAAAACAAGCTCGCAAAGGTGTCAACTGCTTAAGCAACTACACTAAAAACAAACAATAGACTGTTGCATTAAAAACAACAAGATGACAGAACTTAGTTTTCATAAATACAGTTTTCTCGGGAGGATGTCGTTTTACTGCTACATGCTAATACAGAAACGAAGACTATTGTTGACGCAACTGCGAAAAAATGAAACTGGACAAAATGGAGGACATCCCTTCATTGCTAAAGGCTAACAGAAAAGCTAATGCTACAGTTGTTGACGCCAACAACTAAAGAACACGACGCAACACAGTCACTAGGGACCAATATCTTTAGAAAAACAAAACCAAGCTAGTTATCATGTCAAAAATTTAAGCAACAAGAAACAAAACAAACCCATTAACTATCATTATTTATTTTTTTCAAAGAATGAAGCTAGCTCAACAACTGAAGGAGCTATAATAGAAAGCGTAATTTTAATGCTTACGTTGATAAAAATATTTGCTATAGTCGTTCTCGTCAAGAACCAAAGAACAAAACTAAACACAAACCATAAGACCTATACCTTCAGAAAAAAACTTAAAAGAACACAACAGACGATTAATAAACAATAACTTATAAAATAGATGGACACACTTCAGAACCATAGAAAATAAAAAACATACTTAAAGGGGAACATTATCACAATTTCAGAAGGGTTAAATACCAATAAAAATCAGTTCCCAGTAGCTCGTTTTATTTTTCAAAGTTTTTTTCAAAATTTTACCCATCATGGAATATCCCGAAAAAAGGCTTTAAAGTGCCTGATTTTCGCTATCTGTGAAGCCACCCTCCATTTTCCTGTGACGTCATCCAGTGACGCCAATACAAACAAACATGGCGGATAGCACAGCAAGATATAGCGACATTAGCTCGGATTCAGACTCGGATTTTAGCGGCTTAAGGGATTCAACAGATTACGCATGTATTGAAATGTATGGTTGGAGTATGGAGGAAGATAGCGAAAACGAAATTGAAGAAGAAACTGAAGCTATTGAGCGAATAGCTATTGATGCTATTCGGCGATCGCCTTCTAACCAACCATTGAGTGTCGCAGGATATCTAAACATCTCTGCCATGTCTGCCTTAGCATCGCCAGTAAAATGCGCAGACCAAACGATCGGGATTTTCGCATCTTGTGACACTGGAGCAACTTAAATCCGTCGATGGGTAAGTGTTTGTTTAGCATTAAATGTGGGTGTACATTAAATTTGTGGCATTAAATTTGTATGTACAAATGTACATACAGTTAGCCTAAATAGCATGTTAGCATCGATTAGCATTCCGTGCTAATCGATGCACACTCCACATAAGTCAACTTGAATCCGTCCCTGATCGTGTTGATACACCCTCCGACAACACACCGATGAGGCATGATGTCTCCAAAGTATGGAAAACAGTCAAAAAAATGGAAAATAACAGAGCTGATTTGACTAGCAGGTGTAATGTGTTTGAGAAAATGGCGGAAAAGTGCGAATAATAGAAAGGTGTTTAATTCGCCAAAATTCACCCATTTAGAGTTCGGAAATCGGTTAAAAAAATATATGGTCTTTTTTCTGCAACATCAAGGTATAAATTGACGCTTACATAGGTCTGGTGATAATGTTCCCCTTTAAGGACTGTTACGTGAAATAAAAAAAGTTTTTAAAGAAACATGCTAGCTCAACAACCAAATATCAAGACAAATCCTGCCTAAAAGAACAAGCTAGTTCAACGAAAATGCTAGCTAATGCGTCAACAACCTAAGCAACTAAACGAAAAACAAATCCATGGACGGTTGTGTTAAAAAAAAAACTTTTTAAAGAAACCAGCTATCTCATGCGTCAACAACTGAAGCAACAATAATGGAAAACGTAATTGTACTGCTACACATGCTAACAAACAAGCGAATGCTATACTGTAGTTGTTCACATCAACAACCAAAGATGAAGACAAATCCTGCCTAAAAGAACAAGCTAGCTAACGTGTCAACAAATTAAAACATTAAACAAAACACAAAATCATGGACTGTTGTGTTCAAAGAAACAAAATATAATGGAAACTTTCATTTTAATGCCAAATGCTAATAAACGAGTTAATGCTATAATTGTTTACGTCAACAACTAAAGGACCAGGACAAAACACTCACTCTGGACCATTATCTTTATCAATAAACGTAAATGAAAAAGCTAGCTAATGCGACAACAACCTAAGCAACTAAAGAAAAAACGAACTCATGGACTGTTATGTTAAAAAAAAACTACTTTTTAAAGAAACCAGCTATCTCATGCGTCAACAACTAAAGCAAAAATAATGGAAAACTTAATTGTACTGCTACACATGCTAATAAACAAGCGAATGCTATACTGTAGTTGTTCACATCAACAACCAAAGATGAAGACAAATCCCGCCTAAAAGAACAAGCTAGCTAACGTGTCAACAAATTAAAACACTAAACAAAACCATGGACTGTTGTGTTTAAAGAAACAAAATGTAATGGAAACTGTAATTTTAATGCCAAATGCTAATAAACAATTTAATGCTATAATTGCTTACGTCAACAACCAAAGGACCAGGAAAAAAAACTCACTCTGGACCATTATCTTTACAAAAAAATTAAATGAAAAAGCTAGCTAATGCGACAACAACCCAAGCAACTAAACAAAAAACAAACTCATGGAGGGTTATGTTAAAAAAAACTACTTTTGAAAGAAACTAGCTATCTCATGCGACAACAACTGATACAACAATAACGGAATACGTAATTGTGCTGCTACACATGCTAATAAACAAGCGAAAGCTATACTGTAGTTGTTCACATCAACAACCAAAGATCGAGACAAATCCCGCATAAAAGAACAAGCTAGCTAACACATCAACAAATTAAAACAATAAACAAAAAACAAAACCATGGACTGTTGTGTTTAAAGAAACAAAATATAATGGAAACTGTCATTTTAATGACAAATGTTAATAAACAAGCTAATTCTATAGTTGTCCACGTCAACAACCAAGGACCAGGACAAAACATTCACTCTGGACCATTATCCTTAGAAAAAACCCTAAACAAAAAAGCTAGCTAATGCGACAACAACCTAAGCAACTAAACAAAAAACAAACTAATGGACGGTTATGTAAAAAAAAAACTACTTTTGAAAGAAACCAACTATCTCATGCGTCAACAACTGATCCAACAATAACGGAAAACGTAATTGTGCTGCTACACATGCTAATAAACAAGCGAATGCTATACTGTAGTTGTTCACATCAACAACCAAAGATCGAGGCAAATCCTGCATAAAAGAACGAGCTAGCTAACGCGTCAACAAATTAAAACACTAAACAAAACACAAAACCATGGACTGTTGTGTTTAAAGAAACAAAATATAATGGAAACCCTCATTTTAATGCCAAATGCTAATAAACAATTTAATGTTATAGTTGTCCACGTCAACAACCAAAGACCAGGACAAAACATTCACTCTGGACCATTATCTTTACAAAAAAATTAAACAAAAAAGCTAGCTAATGCATCAACAACCTAAGCAACTAAACAAAAAACAAACTCATGGACGGTTGTGTTAAAAAAAAAACTACTTTTTAAAGAAACCAGCTATCTCATGCGTCAACAACTGAAGCAACAATAATGGAAAATGTAATTTTACTGCTACACATGCTAATAAACAAGCGAATGCCATACTTTAGTTTTTCACATCAACAACCAAAGATTGAGACTGATCTTGCCTAAACGAACAAGCTGGCTAAAGCGTCAACAAATTAAGCAACTAAACAAAAAACAACTTTTTAGCTGAATCAACTACATATGTATAATGGAAAACATAATTTCACTGCTGCGATGAGGTGGGGACTTGTCCAGGGTGTAACCCGCTATCTGTAAATCCACCGTCCATTTTCCTGTGACGTCACATAGTGACGCCAATACAAACAAACATGGCGGATAGCACAGCAAGATATAGCGACATTAGCTCGGATTCAGACTCGGATTTCAGCGGCTTAAACGATTCAACAGATGACGCATGTATTGAAACGGATGGTTGGAGTGTGGAGGCAGATAGCGAAAATGAAATTGAAGAAGAAACTGAAGCTATTGAGCGAATAGCTATTGAAGCTATTCGGCAATCGCCTTCTATCCAACGATTGCATCTTTTGACCACTGGAGCAACTTAAATCAGTCGATTGGTAAGTGTTTGTTTGGCATTAAATGTGGGTGGAGGGAAAGGCTGGATGCAAATATAGCTACAAATGAGGCATAATGACAGCTAGCCTAAATAGCATGTTAGCATCGATTAGCTGGCAGTCATGCTGTGACCAAATAAGTCTGATAAGCACATAAGTCAATAACATCAACAAAACTCACCTTTGTGATTTTGTTGACTTTATCGTTGGAAATGCATCCCATTTGAGTGTTGCAGGATATCCACACGTCTGTCGTAGCATCGCCGGTAAAATGTGCGGACCAAACGAGAGACTTTTGCATCTTTTGACACTGGTGCAACTTGAATCTGTCGATTGGTATGTGTTTGTTTGGCATTAAATGTGGGTGGAGGGAAAGGCTGGATGCAAATATAGGTACAAATGAGGCATAACGATGCAATATGTACATAAAGCTAGCCTAAATAGCATGTTAGCATCGATTAACATGCCGTGCTAATTGATGGACACTCCACGTAAGTCAACTTGAATCCGCCCCTGATGGTGTTGTTACACCCTCCGACAACACACCGACGAGGCATGATGTCTCCAAGGTACGGAAAAAAGTCGAAAAAACGGAAAATAACAGAGCTAATTTGACTTATGTGTGTAATGTGTTTGAGAAAATGGCGGATTGCTTCCCATTGTGACGTCACGGGTGAAAGGTGATCGCTCCGACAGCGAACAATTGAAATGTTTTTAAATCGCCAAATTCACCCTTTTAGAGTTCGGAAATCGGTTAAAAAAACGTGGTCTTTTTTCTGCAACATCAAGGTATATATTGACGCTTACATAGGTCTGGTGATAATGTTCCCCTTTAAGTCACCCAACAGCTCCAATGTGTCAACAGTGTCACTTCCCTAACTTCCCCGGGAGTCCCGCCCCCCAGCCAAAGCCATTGGCTAACACCCCGTAGCCAGCCGCTACAATATTTACAGCTAAAATTCACCAACTCGAGTAATATATATACGGTAACTTAACCCTGGACATACATTGAAAATACACGCAACCCTAATTCAAAATGCCGGACAATTGAGGCATTTATAAAAACCCGCCCGGACACCCCGGACACCCCCGCATAAGAAGAGATATAGTCAGCCCACATCAGGGGTCACCAACATTTTTTGAAACCAATAGCTACTTCTTGGGTACTGATTAATGCGAAGGGCTACCAGTTTGATACACACTTAAATAAATTGCCAGTAATAGCCAATTTGCTCAATTTACCTTTAATAAATAAATCTATATATATATATAAAAATGGGTATTTCTGTCCGTCATTCCGTCGTACATTTTTTTCCTTTCACGGAAGGTTTTTTGTAGAGAATAAATGATGAAAAAAACACTTAATTGAACGGTTTAAAAGAGGAGAAAACACGAAAAAGATGAACATTTTATTTTTAAACATAGTTTATCTTCAATTTTGACACTTTAAAATTCAATATTCAACCGAAAAAAAGTAGAGAAAAACTAACTAATTTGAATGTGTTTGAAAATATTAAAAAAAGAATTTATGGAACATCATTACTAATTTTTCCTGATTAAGATTAATTTTAGAATTTTGATGACATGTTTTAAATAGGTTAAAATCCAATCAGCACTTTGTTAGAATGTATAACAAATTGGACCAAGCTATATTTCTAACAAAGACAAATCATTATTTCTTCTCGATTTTCCAGAACAAAAATTTTAACAGAAATTCAAAAGACTTTGAAATAAGATTTACATTTGATTCTACAGATTTTCTAGATTTGCCAGAATATTTTTTTGGAATTTAAATCATAATAAGTTTGAAGAAATATTTCACAAATTTTCTTCGTCGAAAAAACAGAAGCTAAAATGAAGAATTAAATCAACATTTATTTATTATTCTTTACAATAATAATACAAAAAAAAAAACTTGAACATTGATTTAAATTGTCAGGAAAGAAGAGGAAGGAATTTAAAAGGTAAAAAGGTATACGTGGTTGAAAATCCTAAAATCATTTTTAAGGTTGTATTTTTTCTCCAAAATTGTCTTTCTGAAAGTTATAAGAAGCAAAGTAATAAAATAAATGGATTTATTTAAACAAGTGAAGACCAAGTCTGTAAAATTTTTTCTTGGATTTTCAAATTCTATTTGAGTTTTGTCTCTCTTGGAATTAAAAATGTTGAGCAAAGCGAGACAAGCTTGCTTGTAAATAAATAGAATTTAAAAAAATAGAGGCGGCTCATTGGTAAGTGCTGCTATTTGAGCTATTTTTAGAACAGGCCAGCGGTCTCATCTGGTCCTTACGGGCTACCTGCGCCTTGGTGACCCCAGGCCTACATTATACTGCTCAATGCTATTAAACAAGCTATTGCTACATTGCCATTATGGTGTAATTTGCTGAAAATCAAGCATCATGTTTTGCAATGAGAACAAAATAGTTCATCAATTAACAATTGTGCACATTTTTAACACACACACACCGCCAAAAAACCTAATAATGCATTGCTGTGATAGGTTATGATGCCTTTTCTCACCACTAGTATGTGACATCATGGGTAAAATGAACACGCGGAACAAAAGACGCCCATCTTTTTGGACCAAGACTCAAATCGCAGCAGCATCACACAAACATCATGCGTTCATTTACCTAAGGAGGTCCTGAAGGAGACCAGTCAGCTGCGATCCACACCGAGTGTCAGCGTGTAAGGCAGAGCGTGGGAAGCTTGCTTGCCTTACATGGCAGGGCGAGGCTCATCAACTGCCCAACCCTTTTGTCTCTAGATGGTTCCGTCATTCACACACACACACACACACAGGCATAGACACACACACACTTAGAGCTGCGAGCCTCCCCTGCAGGATCACACTCATCAATACATGAAAAGACACATTCTTCTTGCACCGTCATTGAAGACAAAGCAATAACATAAAAAGCATATTTGCGGTGCTACTGACTGGGACAAAAGTGTGTGGGGGAGAAGTCATGTAAGGTGAAAAGCAGCAGTGTAAAGAATGTGTTACGTAAGCCGGATTAATGAAGCGTCTTTATGAAACACACCTGTATTGTTCGCGTATTGCTGGCTTTTGTTACGGTAGAATAGTGGTTTTCTCAAACTTTTTTTTCGCCACAATTGCCCCATCCATCCATTTACTACCGCTTATTCCCTTTTGGGGTCGCGGGGGGCGCTGGCGTCTATCTCAGCTACAATCGGGCGGAAGGCAGCGTACTCCCTGGACAAGTCACAACCTCATCGCAGGGCCAACACAGATAGACAGACAACATTCACACTCACATTCACACACTAGGGCCAATTTAGTGTTGCCAATCAACTTATCCCCAGGTGCATATCTTTGGAAGTGGGAGGAAGCCGGAGTACCCGGAGGGAACCCACGCATTCACGGGGAGGACATGCAAACTCCACACAGAAAGATCCCGAGCCTGGGAATGAACCCAGGACTGCATGTCCTTCGTATTGTGAGGCAGACGCACTAACCCCTCTGCCATTGTGAAGCCCATGTGTTGCATCCCAAGAACATCACACCTACTGTGATACATGGGGGTGGAAACATCATGCTTTGGGGCTGTTTTTCTACTAAGGGGACAGGACGATTGATCCGTTTTAAGGAAAGAATGAATGGGGCCATGTATCGTGCCTCAAAGGGCTGCACAAACCACAACAACATCCTCGGTAGGGCCCACATAAGGACAAGGACAAACTCACCCCAGTGGGACGTCGACCATGATGACTATGAGAAACCTTGGAGAGGACCACATACAGTGGGGCAAAAAAGTATTTAGTCAGCCACCGATTCTGCAAGTTCTCCCACTTAAAATGATGACAGAGGTCTGTAATTTTCATCATAGGTACACTTCAACTGTGAGAGACAGAATGTGAAAAAAAAAATCCAGGAATTCACAATGTAGGAATTTTGAAGAATTTATTTGTAAATTATGGTGGAAAATAAGTATTTGGTCAACCATTTAAAGCTCTCATTGATGGAAGGAGGTTTTGGCTCAAAATCTCACGATACATGGCCCCATTCATTCTTTCCTTAAAGGGGAACATTATCACCAAACCTATGCAAGCGTCAATATATACCTTGATGGTGCAGAAAAAAGACTATGTATTTCTTTAACCGATTTCCGAACTCTAAATGGGTGAATTTTGGCGAATTAAACGCCTTTCTGTTTATCGGTCTTGTAGCGATGACGTCAGAACGTGACGTCACCGAGGTAACACACCCGCCATTTTCATGTTCAAAACATTACAAACACCGTGTCTCAGCTCTATTATTTTCCGTTTTTTCGACTATTTTTCGGTACCCTGGAGACATCATGCCTCGTGGGTGTGTTGTCGGAGGGTGTAACAACACTAACAGGGAGGGATTCAAGTTGCACCACTGGCAAGAAATCTGCCGCCAGACCCCCATTGAATGTACCAGATTGTCTTCACATTTTACCGGCGATGCTAAGACAGACATGGCACAGAGATGTATGGATAACCTGCCGATGCTTTTGCAACGATTAAGTCAATGAAATCACAAAGGTGAGTTTTGTTGATGTTGTTGACTTATGTGCTAATCAGACATATTTGGTCGCAGCATGACTGCCATCTAGTCGATGCTAACATGCTATGCTAA
This sequence comes from Nerophis ophidion, assembly GCF_033978795.1. Classification (NCBI taxonomy): domain Eukaryota; kingdom Metazoa; phylum Chordata; class Actinopteri; order Syngnathiformes; family Syngnathidae; genus Nerophis; species Nerophis ophidion. The sequence continues at coordinate 23,013,008 of NC_084614.1, read as the reverse complement.
TCCATGCTAAAATGCTATTTACGCTAGCTGTATGTACATTTGAAACTAAATACCCACATTTAAAGCGAAACAAACACTTACCAATCGATGGATTTAAGTTGCTCCATTGTCACAAGATGCGAAAGTCCTGATCGTTTGGTCCGCACATTTTACCGGTGATGCTAATAAGGCAGCCATGCTATGGGCCACTTCATTAGGTACACCCACGCTATGGCCGAAGACCGTCAATAGCTATTCGCTCAATAGCTTCAGTTTCTTCTTCAATTTTGTTTTCGCTATCTGCCTCCATACTCCGACCATCTTTTTCAATACATGCGTAATCTGTTGAATCGCTTAAGCCGCTGAAATCCGAGTCTGAATCCGAGCTAATGTCGCTATATCTTGCTGTGGTAACCGACATGTTGTTTGTATTGGCAGCACTGTATGACGTCACAGGGAAATGGACGGTCGCATCGCAACTAGCAAAAATCAAGAACTTTAAAGCTTTTTTTAGGGATATTCCGGGAGGTGTAAAATTAAAAAAAAAACTTCGAAAAATAAAACAAGCCACTGGGAACTGATTTTTATTGTTTTTAACCCTTTTGAAATTGTGATAATGTTCCCCTTTAACACGGATCAATCGTCCTGTCCCCTTAGTAGAAAAACAGCCCTAAAGCATGTTTCCACCCCCATGCTTCACAGTAGGTGTGGTGTTCTTGGGATGCAACTCAGTATTCTTCTTCCTCCAAACACGACAAGTTGAGTTTATACCAAAATGGATACATGGATAATACAGCAGAAGATTGGGAGAATGTCATGTGGTCAGATGAAACCAAAATAGAACTTTTTGGTACAAACTCAGCTTTGAATGGTTGATCAAATACTTATTTTCCACCATAATTTACAAATAAATTCTTTAAAATTCCTACAATGTGAATTCCTGGATTTTTTTTTTCCACATTCTGTCTTTCACAGTTGAAGTGTACCTATGATGAAAATTACAAACCTCTGTCATCATTTTAAGTGGGAGAACTTGCACAATCGGTGGCTGACTCAATACTTTTTTGCCCCACTGTATGTGTGCAACCCTCCCCCCAAGGGGACCGAAAGCAATGGATGTCGAGCGGAACTAACATGATATTGTGAAAGTCCAATCCATAGTGGATCTAACAGAACCGTGAGAATCAAGTCCAAAGTCCAATATAGTAGCAAGAGTCCCATCCAAAGTGGAGCCAGCAGGAAAGCATCCCAAGCGGAGGCAAATCAGCAGCGCAGAGATGTCCCCAACCGATACCCAGGCGAGCGGTCCATCTTGGGTCCCGACTCTGGACGAGTGGTCCATCCTGGGTCCCGATTTTGGACAGCCAGTATTTCATCCATGGCCACCGGACCGGATCCGGGAGGGAGGGACATAGGACAAAAAGAAAATAAACGGCAGATCAACTGGTCTAAAAAGGGGGTTTATTTAAAGGCTAGAGTATACAAATAAGTTTTAAGATGAGACTTAAATGCTTCTACTGAGGTAGCATCTCGAACTGTTACCGGGAGAGCATTCCAGAGTACTGGAGCCCGAACGGAAAACCCACAAAGTCACGGGGAGAACATGCAAACTCCACACAGAAAGATCCCGAGCCCGGGATTGAACCAAGGACTATTCAGGATCTTCGTATTGTGAAGCACATCCACTAAACCCTGTTCCACCGTGCTGCCCAACAGGCCTAAATGTTCATTAAAAACCATCCATCCATCCATTTCCTACCGCTTATTCCCTTTCGGGTCGCCGGTGCCTATCTCAGCTACAATTGGGCGGAAGACGGGGTACACCCTGGACAAGTTGCAACCTCATCGCAGGGCACATTAAAAACCATTCAGGTGTTATTTAACAAGTTTATTTCATATTTTTGGCCACTGTAACAATACACCTAGTTTGAACAGTAGCACTGCGCTTGAATATTTAATTAGGCGATTCTTTGGCGTACTGCTGCTAAAAGAGAAGGAGGGTTTTATTGTATGGAAACAGGGAAAACATGGTGGAGTAACTGAAATAAATTGTAATATAATTATAATGTGAGTTAAAGGTGCCATATGTAATATTGTGGCCAGAAATGGTACTGCAATCAAGGTCGAAATTCTGTGGTCCCCTCCCACTCTCCATGACTGAGGTTGCCAGATATGCAGCTGAAGCCGAATTCTACCCCAAATAACTTCAAATGGCAAAGGACGAGTCCTACGATGTAGGTTTCTCTTGTTTATGCTTCTAGCAACATGGTTTATGAAGTAATTATGAAACATTTTGCTGATGTCGAATAGCCAAATGTACTTCAAAAGAACATGATTTTTTTAAATGCCTTTTCACACATCAGGGCCACTTAATGATGACTTAACATGAAATTATTACATATGGCACCTTAAAATCAGTTTTTTTAATGACGGAAAATGTATAATTTAACAAGCAAGATGAATAATTCATCTCACGACCAAATTATTATTTTACTTAATTACCGTTTTATTTATTAGTGTATTTATTTCTAATGATCAATAATTTCTTGTTTACTTATGTCATAAAGATGTATATAAATCATCGTTACTGTTTATTGAACTATTTCATGACTGATTCATTATTTTGTGAAAAAAGTTATTCTATTCATGCTATGCCCAAATTATTTAGCTCATCCATCTTGCTGGAGCCTATCCCAGCTGCATTCGGGCAAGTCGCCACCTCATGACTACTTTATTTATTTCATGACTGAAATGTCTTATTATTTTGTGAAGCTGTATAAAAACGATTAGTGTTTATTAATTTATTTCATGGCGACAAAAAATATTTTATTAATTCAATGACCAAATATATATTTTTTAATAATTTCATAAAAATGTATCACTTTATTTAATGACCGATTCGTTTATTCAAAAGAATATTTGTCACTTCATCATATATCTTATGACAAAAATTCTCACTAAAATTGATTTATTGACCAATATATCGACATATTTTCATTTTATTCCATTTAATTATGTATGTACGTATTTTTTTTTTTTTAAATCATTAAAATGAGCTCAACTGTTATTTTATTTCAAGACTGGTTTATTTATTTTTTAAATCCATTTTTGTATTAATTTAGTAAGCTAAATTATTAATTTATCTATTTGGCGCCTGCTATGTTTCTCAATTGTTGGATCCATTATGGATTGAACTTTCACAGTATCATGTTAGACCAGCTCGACATCCATTGCTTTCCTCCTCTCCAAGGTTCTCATAGTCATCATTGTCACCGGTGTCCCACTGGGTGTGAGTTTTCCTTGCCCTTATGTGGGCCTACCGAGGATGTCGTAGTGGTTTGTGCAGCCCTTTGAGACACTAGTGATTTAGGGCTATATAAGTAAACATTGATTGATTGATTGAATTGATTTAAAATGTATTTATTTTAGGACTGAAGTATTTATATTATGACATGAGTTACTTCTTTCATGGCCAACTAATTATCCATCCATCCATTTTCTACCGCTTGTCCCTCTCAGTGTCGCGGGGGTGCTGGAGCCTATCCCAGCTACATCCGGGCAGAAGGCGGCGTACACCCTGGACAAGTCGCCACTTTATTTATTTCATGACTGAAATGTCTTATTATTTTGTGAAGATGTATTAAAATGATTACTGTTTAATTTATTTTATGGCAACAGAAAAATATTTTATTTATTCGATGACCAATTTTTTTATTTAAATAATTTGATAAAAATTAGTTTATTTAATGACCTATTCATTTATTCAAATGAATATTTGTCGCGTCATCATATATTTTATGACAAACATTATGCATAAAATGTATTTATTGACCAATTTATCAACATATTTTATTTTAATTTATTTTAATTACAAATGTGTGTGTTTATTTTAAATAAATGTATTTTTAAAATAAGCCCAACTGTCGTTTTATTTCAAGACTCATTTATTTTTTTCAAACTATTTTTGTATTACTTTAGTACGCTAAATTAATGATTTATCTATTTAGCGCCTGCTATGTTTCCTAATTGATTTAAAATGTGTTTATTTTCTGACTTACGTTATCATTTTATTTGATGACTGACATATCTATCAGTGTATTTATTTTAGGACTGAAATATTTATATTATGACACGAGTTACTTCTTTCATGGCCAACTAATTATCCATCAATCCATTTTCTACCGCTTGTCCTCAGTGTCGCGGGGGTGCTGGAGCCTATCCCAACTTCTTTTCGGGCGGAAGGCAGGTTACACCCTGGACAAGTCGCCACCTCATGACTACTTTATTTCATGACTGAAATGTCTTATTATTTTGTGAAGATGTATTAAAATGATTACTGTTTATTTTATTTTATGGCGACAAAAAATATTTTATTTATTCAATGACCAATTTTTTTATTTAAATAATTTGATAAAAATCAGTTTATTTAATGACCTATTCATTCATTCAAATGAATATTTGTCGCTTCATAATATATTCTATGACAAACATTATCCATAAAATGTATTTATTGACCAATTTATCAACATATTTGATTTTAATTTATTTTAATTACAAATGTGTGTGTTTATTTAAAATACATTTATTTTTAAAATAAGCCCAACTGTTGTTTTATTTCAAGACTTATTTTTTTCAAACTATTTTTGTATTACTGTAGTACGCTAAATTATCCATCCATCCATCCATCATCTTCCGCTTATCCGAGGTCGGGTCGTGGGGGCAGCAGCCTAAGCAGGGAAGCCCAGACTTCTCTCTCACTAGCCACTTCGTCTAGCTCTTCCCGGGGGATCCCGAGGCGTTCCCAGGCCAGCCGGGAGACATAGTCTTCCCAACGTGTCCTGGGTCTTCCCCGTGGCCTCCTGCCGACTGGACGTGCCCTAAACAATCAATCAATCAATCAATGTTTATTTATATAGCCCCAAATCACAAATGTCTCAAAGGACTGCACAAATCATTACGACTACAACATCCTCGGAAGAACCCACAATAGGGCAAGGAAAACTCACACCCAGTGGGCAGGGAGAATTCACATCCAGTGGGACCCCAGTGACAATGCTGACTATGAGAAACCTTGGAGAGGACCTCAGATGTGGGCAACCCCCCCCCCCCTCTAGGGGACCGAAAGCAATGGATGTCGAGCGGGTCTAACATGATACTGTGAAAGTTCAATCCATAGTGGCTCCAACACAGCCACGAGAGTTCAGTTCAAGCGGACCTAAGACAGTTTGCAGTTAAATCGTACCTAAGACCCGCTCGACATCCATTGCTTCAGGACCCCTAGAGGCGTTGGGGGGCTTCCGCCCACCGATCTGGGCTCCTCTCGATGTGGAGAAGCAGCGACTTTACTTTGAGTTCCCCCCGGATGGCAGAGCTTCTCACCCTATCTCTAAGGGAGAGCCCCGCTACCCGGCGGAGGAAACTCATTTCGGCCGCTTGTACCCGTGATCTTATCCTTTCGGTCATGACCCAAAGCTCATGACCATTGGTGAGGATGGGAACGTAGATCGACCGGTAAATTGAGAGCTTTGCCTTCCGGCTCAGCTCCTTCTTCCCCACAACGGATCGATACAACGTTCGCATTACTGAAGACGCCGCACCGATCCGCCTGTCGATCTCACGATCCACTCCTCCCCCACTCGTGAACAAGACTCCTAGGTACTTGAACTCCTCCACTTGGGGCAGGGTCTCCTCCTCAACCCGGAGATGGCACTCCACCCTTTTCCGGGCGAGAACCATGGATTTGGAGGTGCTGATTCTCATTCCGGTCGCTTCACACTCGGCTGCGAACCGATCCAGTGAGAGCTGAAGATCCCGGCCAGATGAAGCCATCAGGACCACATCATCTGCAAAAAGCAGAGACCCAATCCCGCGGCCACCAAACCGGAACACCTCAATGCCTTGACTGCGCCTAGAGATTCTGTCCATAAAAGTTATGAACAGAATCGGTGACAAAGGACAGCCTTGGCGGAGTCCAACCCTCACTGGAAACGTGTCCGATTTATTGCCAGCAATGCGGACCAAGCTCTGACACTGATCATACAGGGAGCGGACCGCCACAATAAGACAGTCCGGTACCCCATACTCTCTGAACACTCCCCACAGGACTTCCCCAGGGACACGGTCGAATGCCTTCTCCAAGTCCACAAAGCACATGTAGACTGGTTGGGCAAACTCCCATGCACCCTCAAGAACCCTGCCGAGAGTAAAGAGCTGGTCCACAGTTCCACGACCAGGACGAAAACCACACTGTTCCTCCTGGATCCGAGGTTCAACTATCCGGCGTAGCCTCCTCTCCAGTACACCTGAATAAACCTTACCGGGAAGGCTGAGGAGTGTGATCCCACGATAGTTGGAACACACCCTCCGGTCCCCCTTCTTAAAGAGAGGAACCACCACCCCGGTCTGCCAATCCAGAGGTACCGCCCCCGATGTCCACGCTAAATTATTAATTTATCTATTTAGCGCCTGCTATGTTTCTTAATTGATTTAAAATGTGTTTATTTTCTGACTTACGTTATAATTTTATTTGATGACTGACATATCTATCAGTGTATTTATTTTAGGACTGAAGTGTTTATATTATGACACGAGTTATTTCTTTCATGGCCAACTAATTATCCATCCATCCATTTCCTACCGCTTGTCCCTCTCAGTGTCGCGGGGGTGCTGGAGCCTATCGCAGCGGAAGGCGGCGTACACCCTGAACAAGTCGCCACCTCATGACTACTATATTTATTTATTTTAGTTCCTTTTTTTTTTAAATAATTTGATAGATATTAGTTTATTTAATGACCTATTCATTTATTCAAATGAATATTTGTCGCTTCATCATATATTTTATGACAAACATTATCCATAAAATTTATTTATTGACCAATTTATCTACATATTTTACTTTAATTTATTTTAATTACAAATGTGTGTGTTTATTTTAAATTAATTTATTTTAAAAATAAGCCCAACTGTTGTTTTGTTTCAAGACTTATTAATTTTTTTTAAACTATTTTTGTATTACTTTAGTACGCTAAATAATTAATTTATCTATTTAGGGCCTGCTATGTTTCTTAAATGATTTAAAATGTGTGTATTTTATGCCTTAAGTTATTATTTTATTTGACGACTGACATTTCTGTCAGTGTATTTATTTTAGGACCAATGTATCTACCGTATTTCCTTGAATTGCCGCCGGGGCGGTAATTAATTTAAAACCTCTTCTCACTCCTGCGCTTACCAAAGGCATGCGGTAAAAGTAAGCATGCGCTAATTATTTTAAAACCTCTTCTCACTTCGGCACTTACCAAAGGTATGCAGTAAAAATTTGAGTGTGATATAAGCTTGGACCTTAAATCCTACTGAATAACTCTTAATCTTCTTTCCTTTATGCGATTTCAAATGACCGGTATTGAAATCAGCCTCCTCCAGTTTGAAGATGATGACAGGGGAAGTGTCACTCGTGACGTCACGAGTTTGACCAGGCGGTAATACTAAGCATGCGCTAATTATTTTGGGAAGCGAGTTTGACCCGGCAGTAATTTAAGGCAGGCACATACTATATGCCCTGCGGCAATTCAAGGAAATACTGTATATTATGACTAAAATTAACATTATTTTATGTTATGACAGAATTATTAATTTCATGGCCAATTTGTTATACGCAATTAAATACAAATAAACATGCAAATGAAGGATGTGACAGGTGAGAAATTTTCCTTTTTTTTAAGTGTTTTACAGTGGTTAATAACCTATTTTTGGCACATTTGTATCTGAAAATGTACCGTAAAATTTTACCTATACAGTCAATAAAGGCATGCAGGGTTGGAACACGTAATAAAACACCACTTTCTGTAGAGAAGCTGTTGCACTGATGCAAGTTCAAACACACCTATGCAAGGAACAAGAGGAGCGGCCACTAATGTTTATTCCTCGCCGCAACATGACTGGTGTTGTCCGGGCTAGGCAAACGCACTTCCTGTCAGCTTTCTGGAGAACCCACGTAGCAACATATTTATGCAAGATGACGCTCATAACGCTAAGCACAGAAAAAACCCCATTAGCATCTTCTATAGACTATCCATCCATTTTCTACCGCTTATTCCCTTTCGGGGTCGCGGGGGGCGCTGGCGCCTATCTCAGCTACACTTCTATAGACTACTAATACACAAAAGACCACCAACATATTTAGGATGTTTGAGATGGTCATCCATCACGTTTTGACTCCCCGCTAACGAGCTTCTTAAAATATTTGGCCACACCTAAGTGAAGTCCTGGAAAGACTCGTGAAACACGTCAAGTATGTTCTAAGTCATAAAAACATGGCTTCAAGCTACAATAAATCATCAAAAACAGCAAAAAATGTAGTTAGTCTTCGCCATCAAAGAACTTTAACCCTTGAATTGATTGATTGACTGAAACTTTTATTTGTAGATTGCACAGTTCGGTACAAACCCCGTTTCCATATGAGTTGGGAAATTGTGTTGGATGTAAATATAAACGGAATACAATGATTTGCAAATCATTTTCAACCCATATTCAATTGAATATGCTACAAAGACAACATATTTGATGTTCTAAATGCAAATAATCATTAACTTTAGAATTTCATGCCAGCAACACGGGACAAAGAAGTTGAGAAAGATGGCAATAAATACTGACAAAGTTGAGGAATGCTCATCAAACACTTATTTGGAACATCCCACAGGTGTGCAGGCTGATTGGGAACAGGTAGGTGCCATGATTGGGTACAAAAGCAGCTTCCATGAAATACTAAGTAATTCACAAACAAGGATGGGGCGAGGGTCACCAATTTGTAAGCAAATTGTCGAACAGTTTTAGAACAACATTTCTCAACGAGCTATTGCAAGGAATTTAGGGATTTTACCACCTACGGTCCGTAAAATCATCAAAAGGTTCAGAGAATCTGGAGAAATCACTGCATGTAAGCGACGATATTACGGACCTTTGATCCCTCAGGCGGTAGTGCATCAAAAAAAACGACATCAGTGTGTAAAGGATATCACCGCATGGGCTCAGGAACACTTCATAAAACCACTGTCAGTAACTACAGTTGGTCGCTACACCTGTGAGTGCAAGTTAAAACTCTACTATGCAAAGCAAAACCGATTTATCAACAACACCAAGGAATGCCGCTGGCTTCTCTGGGCCCGAGTTCATCTAAGATGGACTGTTGCAAAGTGGAAAAGTGTTCTGTGGTCTGACAAGTCCACATTTCAAATTATATTTGGAAACTGTGGACGTGGTGTCCTCCGGAACAAAGAGGAAAATAACCATCCGGATTGTTATAGGCGCAAAATTCAAAAGCCAGCATCTGTGATGGTATGGGGGTGTATTAGTGGCCAAGGCATGGGTAACTTACACATCTGTGAAGGCACCTTTAATGCTGAAAGGTCCATACAGGTTTTGGAGCAACATATGTTGTCATCCAAGCAACGTTATCATGGACGCCCCTACTTATTTCAGCAAAACAATGCCAAACCACGTGTTACAACAGCGTAGTTTCGTAGTAAAAGAGTGCGGGTACTTTCCTGTTCCGCCTGCAGTCCAGACATGTCTCCCATCGAAAATGTGTGGCCCATTATGAAGCGTAAAATACGACAGCGGAGACTCCGGACTGTTGAACAACTAAAGCTCTACATAAAACAAGAATGAGAAAGAATTCCACTTTCAAAGCTTCAACAATTAGTTTCCAAACGTTTATTGAGTGTTGTTAAAAGAAAATGTGATATAACACAGTGGTGAACATGCCCTTTCCCAACTACTTTGGCACATGTTGCAACCATGAAATTTTAAGTTAATTATTATTTGCAAAAAAAAAAAAGTTTATCAGTTTGAACATCAAATATCTTGTCTTTGTAGCATATTCAACTGAATATGGGTTAAAAACGATTTGCAAATCATTGTATTCCGTTTATATTTACATCTAACACAATTTCCCAACTCATATGGAAACAGGGTTTGTACATTTTCCGTACAATTGACCACTAAATGGTAACACCCGAATAAGATTTTCAACTTGTTTAAGTCGGGGTCCACATAAATCAATTCATGGTAGGTACTCACACATTCCACCATAATAACGAAAGATGTCCGCTTCCCAGAAACTGCTGTAAAAATATAAAAAACAATGTTTACTTTGAATATGGGTCAGTGATTGGCAGCAACATTGATGTTCATGCATTGTTAGTTTTTCCCCAGTGTCAGACTGTGGAAAAAAACTCACACTAGCAAATCACAAACAAGGTCAGCTTCCCAAAAACTGTAGTGGAAAAAATGGTATATTTAGAATTTTTTCCAAACTGAATGAGTGGAATGTTTTTTTTTTAAATATACTTAAAGGCCTACTGAAATGAGATTTTCTTATTCAAACGGGGATAGCAGGTCCATTCTATGTGTCATACTTGATCATTTCGCGATATTGCCATATTTTTGCTGAAAGGATTTAGTAGAGAACATCCACGATAAAGTTCGCAACTTTTGGTTGCTAATAAAAAAGCCTTGCCTTTACCGGAACGGACCGAGAAAGCGACGATTTCCCCATTAATTTGAGCGAGGATGAAAGATTCGTGGATGAGGAAAGTGACAGTGAAGGACTAGAAAAAAGAAAAAAAAAAGACAAGGGCAGTGAGAGCGATTCAGATGTTATTGGACACATTTACTAGGAAAATTCTGTAAAATCCCTTATCTGCTTATTGTGTTAATGGTGTTTTAGTGAGATTATATAGTCGTACCTGAAAGTTGGAGTGGTGTGGCCACGGGTGTGGTGACCGCCAGTGTCTCTGAGGGAAGCCACGTTTTTCGACGAGGCAAGGCAGCCTGGCTGAGATTTTTTTTTTCTTCCCTCCACGGAGTAAGCATCTGACGGTCGGAGAGTCCACAGCTGCAGGAGGATCAACGCAAACTCTCCGCTCATGTCTACGGTAAGAGCCGAATGTTAACAAGGAAACACCGGCTGTGTTTGTGTTGCTAAAGGCGACCGCAATTCACCGCTTCACACCTACATCTTTCTTCTTTGACATCACCATAATTCATTGAACAAATTGTAAAATATTCAGCAACACAGATGTCCAGAATACTGTGTAATTATGCGATTAAAGCAGACCAATTATAGCTGTGATCGGTGCTGGATCAAAATGTCCGCTACAATCCCTGACGTCACGTCATCATACCGCGACGTTTCAACAGGATACTTCGCGCGAAATTTGAAATTGCAATTTAGTAAACTAAACCGGCCGTATTGGCATGTGTTGCAATGTTAATATTTCATCATTGATATATAAACTATCAGACTGCGTGGTCGGTAGTAGTGGGTTTTAGTAGGCCTTTAACGTAATGTATTATACAGTAAATTGGTCCCTTTAGAGCAGGGGTGTCAAACTCACTTTAGATCTGGGGCCACATCGAGAAAAAATCTACTCCCAATTGGGCCGGACTGGTAAAATCAAGGCACGATAACTTAAAAATAAAGACATTTTTAGATTTTTTAAAATTTTTTAAATAAAACAAGCACATTCTGAAAATGTACAAATCTTAATGTTGTTGGTTTTTTTTACACCTACAAGTTGCGGTTAATAATATGCTATCTTTATTTGTCGTTATTTATACTTTCTGAATAATTAATATGGTAATAATGTTCATCAGTCAACTCATCGGTGTTAATTTTCAATCTATTAGGACAAAACATCTATATCAAAATCTAATTACAGGATGTCGTTTATGTAGTTTGCTCATTTTCCTCGATTGGTTATTTATAACATTTTTTTACATATGTATCATAATCTACAAAGATTTGCTATTGCGACATCCAGTGGACACATTTAGAACAGCGGTTTCTTTCATTCAAAAATTTCAGCTCATTTTTATACTTAGCAAATTCATCCCGCGGGCCGGATGTTTGACATCACTGCTTTAGAGAGAAGTAAGTTGACATAACCACACTGTTTTTTTAATTGAAAAAAACTAAAAAATTTGCTATTTTTTTTGGCCTTGAGATGGGTCGGTGACAAGTGAACAATATTGATTCTCACGCATTATTTTCTCCTTAAAAAAACACACACAGACTAAAGATCCTAAAGATGAAAAATGTCAGCTTCCCAAAAACTGTTGTAAAAATATGTTTATTTTCACTTTGAACAAAGCAGTCTTTTACAACCCCTTCAACCTGACATATACTGTACATATAAAATATTAATTTAATATATATATTTTTTGGCTTTAATCCCTAAAAGCAGGGTCACCAACCTTTTTGAAACCAAGAGCTACTTCTTGGGTACTGATTAATGCGAAGGGCTACCAGTTTGATACATACTTAAATAAATTGCCAGAAATAGCCAATCTACTCAATTTACCTTTAATAAATAAATCTATATACATATACAAAAAAATGGGTATTTCTGTCTATCATTCTGTCGTACATTTTTTTCCTTTTACGGAAGGTTTTTTGTAGAGAATAAATGATGAAAAAAACACTTAATTGAACGGTTTCAAAAGAGGAGAAAACACGAAAAAAATGAAAATTTAATTTTGAAACATAGTTTATCTTCAATTTCGACTCTTTAAAATTCAATATTCAACCGAAAAAAAGAAGAAAAAAACTAGCTAGTTCGAATCTTTTTGAAAAAATAAAAAAATTATTTATGGAACATAATTAGTAATTTTTCCTGATTAAGATTAATTTTAGAATTTTAATGACATGTTTTAAATAGTTTAAAATCCAATCTGCACTTTGTTAGAATATATAACAAATTGAACAAGTGATATATTTCTAACAAAGACAATCATTATTTCTTCTAGATTTTCCAGAACAAAAATTTTTAAATAAAGTCAAAAGACTTTAAAATAAGATTTAAATTTGATTATAAAGATTTTTAGATTTGCCAGAATATTTTTTTTTAATTTTAATCATAATAAGTTTAAATAAATATTTCACAAATATTCTTTGTCGAAAAAAACATAAGCTAAAAATGAAGAATTAAATTAAAATGTATTTATTATTCTTTACAATAAAAAAAACACTTGAATATTTATTTAAATTGTCAGGAAAGAAGAGGAAGGAATTTAAAAGGTAAAAAGGTATATGTGTTTAAAAATCCTAAAATCATTTTTAAGGTAGTATTTTTTCTCTAAAAGTTATAAGAAGCAAAGTAAAAAAATAAATGAAGTGAAGACCAAGTCTTTAAAATATTTTCTTGGGTTTTCAAATTCTATTTGAGTTTTGTCTCTCTTAGAATTAAAAATGTCAAGCAAAGCGAAACCAGCTTGCTAGTAAATAAATACTATTTAAAAAATAGAGGCAGCTCACTGAGCACCGCGTTGGTGACCCTTGCCTAAAAGGATGCCTAAAATGGCACTCACCTATTACACCATCTTAACAAAAAACTTCAGCTTCCCAAAACTTTGCTGTAACAATATTTCAAAATGTTTTTACTTTCTAGACAGGGTATTTTTCCCCCCACAATGTCAGACTTATAAAAACTCACACTAGTAAACCACAATCAAGGTAAGCTTCCCAAAAACTGTTAAAAATTATATATTTAAAAACATTTTCATTTTGAAAAAATATATTTTTGAAATATACTTTACAAAATGTAAAATACAGTAAATTGGCTCCTTTAAAAGTACACTGTTACACTTTTTAAATTAAAAAAACAAAAAAACAACAACGTTTTTTTGGCCGTGAGATGGATCAGTGACTAGTGAGCAATATTCATTCTAACGCATCGAGTGTCATTTTTACCCACAGGTTACATTTAAAGAAAACTCACCCTAAAGATCCTCATGACAAAAAATGTCAGCTTCCCAAAATGTAAAAATAGATGAATTTTTTTCACTTTGAAAAAGTCAATCCTTCAAAACTACTTCAACCTCACATATACATTATACATTAAATATAAATTTACTATATTTTTAAGACTTTAATCCTTAAAGGAGTGCTTTAAAAAGGCACTTACACATGTAAGCATCATGACAAAAATGTCAGCTTCCCAAAAACTTCTGTAATTTTTTTTTCTTTCAAATGTACTTTAGAGACGGGTCAGTGATTGGCAGCAACATTAATTTTCATGCTTTGTCATATTTTCCACGGTGTCAGACTTACAACAAACTCACTATAATAAATGAAAAACTGGGTCAGCTTCCCAAAAACTGCTATACATATTCAGAATTGCTTCCACTTTGAAGGAGTACAGCATTTGAAAATAACTTCCAAAATGTATTTTTACAGTAAATTGGTCCCATTAAAGAGCAGTATATTTACTACATTATTTTTAATTAAAAAAACAAAAACATTTTCCATAAGATATGTTTTTTTAGGCTGTGAGATGGGCCAGTGACAGGTGTACAATATTGATTGTCATGCAGTAATTTTTTCCCACTACAGGTCACATTTAAAAAAAAAAAAATCACACTAATTATCCTAATGACAAAAAATGTCAGCTTTCCAAAACTGTTGCAAAAATATATGTATTTTTTTTAACTTTGTACATATCAAATATTGGTTTGATATTTTCTAAGATTGTAGTATTTAAAGTAGTGCTTAAAATGGCACTCACACATTTCCCATTATGACAAAAAATGTAAAGTTCCCAAAAATTGCCGTAAAAATCTGTATATGTTCAGTGGAAGAAATTGGATGGATAGGTTACCACTTTGAATGAGTATAACATTTCAGCCGGCAATATAGCTAACATGAATTTATTACACAGTCAATTGGTGTGTTTTTAACTCTTTAAATGGCAGCACTGTATGTTTACATCAGTGTTTTTCAATGACTGTGCCGCGGCACACTAGTGTGCCGTGAGAAACTGTCTGGTGTGCCGTGGGAGATTATGTAATTTTACCTAATTGGGTTAAAAATATTTTTTTGCAAACCAGTAATTATAATCCGCAAATAATGCGCCATTATTGAGTGTCTGTGCTGTCTAGAGCGCGGCAAAGTAACCATGTAATACCCTTCCATATCAGTAGGTGGCAGCAGGTAGCTAATTGCTTTGTGACTGTAGGGACCATGGTTTGTTGTAGTGATCACAATATGCAGGCGACAGCAAGAGGCAGCCTAAGAAAAGGCATTGAAGCTTAGGGATGGCTATGCAAAACGAAACTAAAACTGAACTGGCTGCAAAAGAAACAAAAACAGAAAGCTGGACGACAGCAAAGACTTACAGCGTGTGGAGCAGCAGACAGCGTCCACAAAGTACATCCGTACATGACATGACAATCAACAACAAAATAGGAGCGCAAGGCAAGAACTAAAACACACAGGAAAACACCAAAAAAACTCCGAATACTCGCTACTGATTTATATCGATCTGTTAATGCACGCTTTGTTTGTTTTGGTTTGTCAGACAGACCTTCAAAGTAGGATCTATCACATAACTGCGTTTCATCAATCAAATGCAGTCACTGGTGACGTTTTACTCCATTTCACCAATCAAATATATTTGCACTCACTGGTGACTTTTCACCAATCAAACAGAGCCAGGCGGTCAAATGATTAACTACACAATTTTTTTTTATAAACCTATATTTATAAATTTCAACATTTACAAACAGTTGAAAATAATAATCAAAGTAAGAACCAAAAACGTACAAAACAGCGCCAGAGGGTTGTAAATTCAAAGTAATTAAAATAGAATGCAAAAAAATATATATAAAATAAAGTGCAATGCCATAGGCTCACTCAATCTCAGTAAATAACTTAAGTTTGGAACACAGCATCATCGTTTTCACAGCTTTTTGGTTGTTAGAGGTAGAGTGTTTTAATGTAGAGTTCTAAATCTTTTTTAAAGGCACAAAAAACAGGTCCGGTATTGAGAAACTTACATTTATGAATATAAAACTTAGCCAATAGTATAATGAGGTTGCAAAGGTAAAATTCATTTTCAAATTTATATTATTCAATATATATCATTGTTTTAGTTGCATAAAGGGGAACATTATCACAATTTCAAAAGGGTTAAAAACAATAAAAATCAGTTCCCAGTGGCTTGTTTTATTTTTCGAAGTTTTTTTCAAAATTTTACACCTCCCGGAATATCCCTAAAAAAGGCTTTAAAGTGCTTGATTTTCGCTATTTGCGATGCGACTATCCATTTCCCTGTGACGTCATACAGGGCTGCCAATACAAACAACATGGCTGTTACCACAGCAAGATATAGCGACATTAGCTCGGATTCAGACTCGGATTTCAGCGGCTTAAGCGATTCAACAGATTACGCATGTATTGAAACAGATGATCGGAGTATGGAGGCAGATAGCGAAAACGAAATTGAAGAAGAAATTGAAGCTATTGAGCGAATAGCTATTGACGCTATTCGGCCATAGCGTGGGTGTACCTAATGAAGTTGCCCATAGCATGGCTGCCTTATTAGCATCGCCGGTAAAATGTGCGGACCAAACGATCAGGACTTTCGCATCTTGTGACACTGGAGCAACTTAAATCCATCGATTGGTAAGTGTTTGTTTCGCATTAAATGAGGGTATCTAGTTTCAAATGTACATACAGCTAGCGTAAATAGCATGTTAGCATCGATTAGCATAGCATGTTAGCATCGATTACCTTGCAGTCATGCCGTGACCAAATATGTCTGATTAGCACATAAGTCAACAACATCAACAAAACTTACCTTTGTGATTTCGTTGACTTAATCGTTGCAAATGCATCTGCAGGTTATCCATACATCTCTGTGCCATGTCTGTCTTAGCATCGCCGGTAAAATATGCAGACACTCCAGCACATTCAATGGGGGTCTGGCGGCAGATTTCTTGCCAGTGGTGCAACTTGAATCCCTTTCTTGTTAGTGTTGTTACACCCTCCGACAACACACCGACGAGGCATGATGTCTCCAAGGTTCCAAAAAATAGTCGAAAAAACGGAAAATAACAGAGCTGAGACCCGGTGTTTGTAATGTGAAAATGAAAATGGCGGGTGTGTTACCTCGGTGACGTCACGTTCTGACGTCATCGCTACAAGGCCGATAAACAGAAAGGCGTTTAATTTGCCAAAATTCATCCATTTAGAGTTCGGAAATCGGTTAAAAAAATACATGGTCTTTTTTCTGCAACATCAAGGTATATATTGACGCTTGCATAGGTTTGGTGACAATGTTCCCCTTTAAGAGATATTCCTGGCTCTGAATTTGTTCATTGATATTTTTATGTTTTTGTGCATTACTTGTTGCAGTCATCATTAAAAAACAGGTTACTCATCAATTACTGGGTACTTGAGTAGTTTTTTCACGACATACTTTTTACTTTTCCTCAATTAAATATTTGGGTGACTACTCCTTACTTTTTCTTGAGTAATACATCTCTAAAGTAACAGTACTCCTACTTGAGTACAATTCCGGGCTACTTTACCCACCTCTGCTAAAAACACACCCACACCCACGGCACACAACGTTACGCTAAGACAGTAAACTATTTAGCCTCGTATGGTGACTCACAGTGGTGGTCGCGATGTTATCCCACTCTCTGTTGGCTGAAGTCTGAATTTCACCACCGGTCATCTTGGTGCAAAAAAGACAAGAAACACACAAGTTGTCAAATGAGACGTTTGGCTCATCTGAGCAGCAACAAAAAAAAGTAAGGTGAGCCTCAGTGACGTGATGATTGTGTGAAGTGAGTCCAGCACTCTGCAAGTTGAGCCATGCAGGAAGTTCCTGCTTTAAAACTTCCACTCATTAACACAAATTAGAGTTATAATATGTACGATATGGACATTATTAGACTACATTTTAGACACTGTTATAATGTTAATAAACACAGATTAATCAAGATGAGTCTTTATGTGCTCATGACCTTTCCTTATGTTATTTGAATAGCAAGATGTTACATAAAAACCCCGTTTCCATATGAGTTGGGAAATTGTGATAGATGTAAATATAAACAGAATACAATGATTTGCAAATCCTTTTCAACCCATATTCAATTGAATGCACTACAAAGACAAGATATTTGATGTTTAAACTCATAAAGTCTTTTTTTTTTCTGCAAATAATAATTAGCTTAGAATTTCACGGCTGCAACACGTGCCAAAGTAGTTGGGAAAGGGCATGTTCACCACTGTGTTACATCACCTTTTCTTTTAACAACACTCAATAAACGTTTGGGAACTGAGGAAATTAATTGTTGAAGCTTTGAAAGTGGAATTCTTTCCCATTCTTGTTTAATGTAGAGCTTCAGTCGTTCAACAGTCCGTGGTCTTGTTGTCGTATTTTACGCTTCATAATGCGCCGCACATTTTCGATGGGAGACAGGTCGGGACTGCAGGCGGGCCAGGAAAGTACCCGCACTCTTTTTTTACGAAGCCACGCTGTTGTAACACCTGCTGAATGTGGCTTGGCATTGTCTTGCTGAAATAAACAGGGGCGTCCATGAAAAAGCCGGTGCTTAGATGGCAGCATATGTTGTTCCAAAACCTGTATGTACCTTTAAGCATTAATGGTGCCTTCACAGATGTGCAAGTTACCCATAACTTGGGCAATAATGCACCCCCATACCATCACAGATGCTGGCTTTTGAACTTTGCGTCGATAACAATCTGGATGGTTCGTTTCTCCTTCGGTCCGGATGACACGATGTCGAAACAATTTGAAATGTGAACTCGTCAGAGCACAGAACACTTTTCCACTTTGCATCAGTCCATCTTAGATGATCTCGGGCCCAGAGAAGCCGGCGGCGTTTCTGGATGTTGTTGATAAATGGCTTTCGCTTTGCATAGTAGAGTTTTAACTTGCACTTACAGATGTAGCGACGAACTGTATTTAGTGACAGTGGTTTTCTGAAGTGTTCCTGAGCCCAGGTGGTGATATCCTTTAGAGATTGATGTCGGTTTTTGATACAATGCCGTCTGAGGAATCAAAGGTCACGGTCATTCAATGTTGGTTTCCGGCCATGCCGCTTACGTGGAGTGATTTCTTCAGATTCTCTGAACCTTTTGATGATATTATGGACCGTAGATGTCGAAATCCCTAAATTTATTGCAATTGCACTTTGAGAAACGTTGTTCTGTTTGACTATTTGTTCATGCAGTTGTGGACAAAGGGGTGTACCTCGCCCCATCCTTTCTTGTGAAAGACTGAGCATTTTTTAGGAAGCTGCTTTTATACCCAATCATGGCACCCACCTGTTCCCAAATAGCCTGCACACCTGTGGGATGTTCCAAATAAGTGTTTGATGAGCATTCCTCAACTTTATCAGTATTTATTGCCACCTTCCCCAACTTCTTTGTCACATGTTGCTGGCATCAAATTCTAAAATTAATGATTATTTGCACACAAAAAAATGTTTATCAGTTTGAACATCAAATATGTTGTCTTTGTAGCATATTCAACTGAATATGGGTTGAAAATGATTTGCAAATCTTTGAATTCCGTTTATATTTACATCTAACACAATTTCCCAACTCATATGGAAACGGGGTTTGTAATATTGACTATGCTGTAAAACATTAGAGAAGTGTTTGACTTTTTCCCCTTCATAATTACTGCAAATATTTGAACATTTATAGACCACTCATATTTAATTTATTTTATCCCTAGAGCCGTCTCTTCGTACATAACTAAGAGATAACTAAAACAATACTTATATAATAAAGTACATTAATAAAGATGGTGAAAATGATTTTTATAACAATAACACACCACACTATACAATCAGATCTTTATGTATTTATTTTAATGTTTTGATGATTATTGTTTCCTTTCTTATGATACCACTGAATAACAGTAATGTTTCAATAATAATTAATTGGAAAAATTCTCATTTCCATGAAAATAAAGACAAGAAGCAGGAAAATTGTTTAAAATTTTTGTAAAGTAAAATTGAGCGTATAATTTGGTATTATTTTTTAAAGCTGGCGTGATTATACATTAACATACTGTATACTTAATATATAAGTAAATATTTATACAATTTTATAGTCATCTTTAAAACAAATATACAGGTAAAAAAACGTTGTTTCCTTGCAAATGTAGTCTTTATAGGCAGGGAAATTATTATTTTAGACCAAGGGTCATCAACGCAGTGCCCCCCGGGCACCAGGTAGCCCGTAAGGACCAGATGAGTCGCCCGCTGGCCTGTTCTAAAAATAGCTCAAATAGCAGCATTTAACAGTGAGCTGCCTCTGTTTTTTAAATTGTATTTACTTACAAGCAAACTGGTCTCGCTTTGCTCGACATTTTTAATTCTAAGAGAGACAAAACTCAAATAGAATTTGAAAATACCAAAAAATATTTTAAAGACTTGGTCTTCACTTGTTTAAAAAAAAATTCAATATTTCTTTTTTTTTCTTTGCTTCTTATAACTTTCAGAAAGACAATTTTAGAGAAAAAATGCAACCTTTAAAATGATTTTAGGATTTTTAAACACATATACCTTTTTACCTTTTAAATTCCTTCCTCTTCTTTCCTGACAATTCCAATCAATGTTCAAGTTATTTTTTTTAAATTATTATTATTGTAAAGAATAATCCATCCATCCATCCATTTCCTGCCGCTTATTCCCGTCCGGGGTCGCGGGGGGCGCTGGCGCCTACCTCAGCTACGATTGAATAATACATACATTTTAATTTAATTCTTCATTTTAGCTTCTGTTTTTTTCGACAAAAGAATATTTGAAATATTTCTTCAAACTTATGATTAAAAGTCAAAACAATTATTCTGGCAAATCTAGAAAATCCGTAGAATCAAATTTAAATCTTATTTCAAAGTCTTTTGAATTTCTTTTAAATTTTTTGTTCTGGAAAATCTAGACAAAATAATGATTTGTCTTTGTTAGAAATATAGCTTGGTCCAATTTGTTATGTACTCAAACAAAGTGCAGATTGGATTTTAACCTATTTAAAACATGTCATCAAAATTCTAAAATCAGGAAAAATTAATAATGATGTTGCATAAATTCTTTTTTACATTTTTTCAAAAAGATTCGAATAAGCTAGTTTTTCTCTTCATTTTTTTGGGTTGAATTTTGAATTTTAAAGAGTCGAAATTGAAGATAAGCTATGTTTCAAAATTTAATTTTCATTTTTTTCGTGTTTTCATCTCTTTTAAACCATTCGATTAAGTGTTTTTTTCCATCATTTATTCTCTACCAAAAAACCTTCCATAAAAGGAAAAAAATGTACGACGGAATGACAGACAGAAATACCCATTATATATATATATATATATATATATATATATATATATATATATATATATATATATATATATATATATATATATACTGTATATATATGTATATATATATTTTTTTATTTTTTTTATTTATTAAAGGTAAATTCGCATTAATCAGTACCCAAGAAGTAGCTCTTGGTTTCAAAAAGGTTGGTGACCCCTGTTTTAGACTTTTAAAAAATTATGGGTTAAATTGGGTGTATAGTATCTTTTTTAAAATGTTGGCACGAGTATAAATTAAATTTGTATATTAAATATAAAGTAATAAAATAGTACAGTTATGATTACAACAAACAAAAACAATAATATAGTAAAATAAAATACATATTTTTAAATAAATGTGATTGCTATTATATTTAAATTGATTAAACACATTTTTATCATAACTTTTATTTAAGATCAACAGTAAGGTGTTGATAATGATAATAAAAAAAACAAGTTTTATTGAAAATAAAATCTTAATTTTTCTCAAGCTAACATTTTCTGCATTGTATAGCAAATAATTTACATAAAGTGCATGAATCCTAACTTACCTCCTGGACGGTATTGGCAGTTCCTTCCTGCAGACATTTGCGGCGAGCTTTGCTCAACCCCATCCTTCCCTCAGCCGCTTGGCTCATCTTTTTCCAAAAAGACCCCATGTTGGCCTTCTTTAGTCAAGCTTGAGGGTCCGTCTTGCACCGCCGCCACCTTCCTTCCTTCATTAAGTAGTGATGTGTCTCCTCCTCGTCAGCTAATTCTGTGTCTGACCTGCAAATAGGATAGAGTTTACTTTGATAACAGTCGTCACATGGCAGCTGGCCCTTTTGCAGGCACACACTCAAAGCTTTAACTTGCAGACCCTATTTACAACTTCTTAAACGGCTCAACTCAACACAATGAAATACTTGATAATTGTTGGAAGATGTTTGGTATTCAGCACTTTTTAAAGGCGTTATTTTTTTTATTGGTTCAAAAATGTTTTTTTCTTTGAATGGGTATAAAAATGAACAGTTTAATCATTTTACCTCCTAGGCTTCCATCTATTTTTATGTATTTATTGTACAATAACGAAAACTCAACAATAATTTCTTGAAGTAAATAAAAATAGACAATATTCAGTAACATTTTAAATATTGCATAAAAAACTGTTTTGTATATTTCTTGTAGAATAACAGAAAATGTACTGTAATTAATTGAATCAAAAGTGAATTATATTCATATAGCACTTTTTTCTCTAGTGACTCAAAGCGCTTTACATAGTGAAACCCAATATCTAATTTCTACATTTAAACCAGTGTGGGTGGCACTGGGAGCAGATGGGTAAAGTGTCTTGCCCAAGGACACAACGGCAGTGACTCGGATGGCGGAAGCGGAGATCGAACCTGCAACCCTCAAGTTACTGGCACGGCCGCTCTACCAACCGAGCTATACACGCCGCAAAAATACACAATATTCAGTCAAATATTACATAAATATAATGTTTTGCACAATAACGGGTAATTTCCAATGTATTTTCTTCATTAAATTAAAACTAGGCAAGTATAAGTAAGATTTTAAGTAATGAATAAAAATATATATTTTTAAAAACTGAAAATTTATTGTGTAAAAAATAAATACACAATATTCAGTCAAATGTTGAATAATGTTGAATAATGTGTGAAGCTTGTGTGGCATAACGATGCCGGATTTGTTCCTCCAGGGATGCGTCGGGCAAGAACACAGCTTGAGGTAAGAAATAAAGATTCATTAAACTCAAAACAGCCTAAAACAAAAAACACTGGTGCTAACAGAAAGGCAAACAAATGGCGCTAGCATGGAAGCTAGGAATAACAAACGGAACACAAACACTTGGCACAAAGGCACAAAAAGGTAAAACAACACAATTAGCATGAGAGCTAGGAAAAAGGAATAAGCGTAGCATGAAAGCTAGCGAGTAATAATAATCAATAGCAGTCGTCACTTGTTGCGTATAAGCGAATTAGAGTCTGAGAATGAGTGAACAGAAAAGGCTGGCTTATATAGGATGGTGATTAGTAAAACAGGTGTGCGGGAACCGAGAGTAGCAGGTGGAACTAATATGTAACCATGGTGACAGACTAAACAGGAATTAAGGAGTCAAACGACGGAGAGTGATACAAAAAGGAACCAAAACTACAAAATTTAACGATCCGAGCAGCGAATCGCAACATAATGAATGCAAATAAATGTTTGTAGTTATTGTACAATAACAGAACATTTACAAATGTACTCAAATGTATTGAATTCCAAATAAATACCTAATATTCAGTGAAACTTAAAATCATGTATGAAAATATTTTTTGCATTTACTGTGTTAACAGAAAATGTACTGTAATTTTAAAATCAAAAATACACAATATTCATTCAAATAAATAAATATTTTTTTTGTACAATAACGGATAATTTACAAATTTATTTTACTTCATCAAAGTATATAAAAAAAATTGTAAGTCAAATTTTAAGTAATGTAGAAAAATATATTCTTTACATGCATTTTACAATAACAGAAAATTAAAAAATAAACAAAAATTTATTGCGTAAAAAACAAGTACATAATATTCAGCCAAATGTTAAATAATGAATGCAAATATATTGTTTTATTTATTGTACAGTAACAGAACATTTACAAATGTACCCAAATGTTTTGAATTAAAAAAATACATTATATTTAGTGAAATTTAAAATCCATCCCATCCATCCATTTCCTACCGCTTATTCCCTTTGGGGTCGCGGAATGCGCTGGTGCCTATCTCAGCTTAATCGGGCGGAAGGTGTAGTACACCCTGGACAAGACGCCACCTCATCGCAGGGTGAAATTTAAAATCATGTATGAGAATATATTTATTGTACAATAATGGAAAATTTTCTGTAATTAAATAAAACAAAACTCAATAAAAACACAATATTAAGTCCAATTTTAAATAATAAATGAAAACATTGTTTTGCATTTACTGTACAATACCGGGAAATTTAAAAATGTACATTATTCAATTAAAATTGCACAATAAGTCAAATTTTAAGTAATGAATGAAAATATTTTTTGTATTTATTGTACAACAGAAAATTTACAAATGTATTCTAATTCATTAAATTTGAAATAGATACACAATATTTAGTCAAAGGTTAAATAATGAATACAAATATATTTTTGTATTTATTATATAATAATGGAAAATGTACTAAAATGTAATTAATTCACACAATATTCAGTAAAATCTTAAATAATGAATGAAAATGTTTTACTTATTGTGCAAGAACAGAAGATTTACAAATGTACTCTAATTCATTATATTCAAAATAAATACACAATATTTAGTCAAAAGTTAAAGAATGAATGCAAATATATTTAGTATTTGTTTTATAATAATGGAAAATTTACTAAAATGTAATTAAATTACACAATATTCAGTAAAATCTTAAATAATGAATGAAAATGTTGTACCTATTGTGCAAAAACAGAAGATTAACAAATGTACTCTAATTCATTAAATTCAAAATAAATACACAATATTTAGTCAAGGTTGAATAATGAATACAAATCTATTCTTGTATTTAATATATAACGATGGAACATTTACAAAAATGTAATTAATTTACACAATATTCAGTAAAATCTTAAATAATGAATGAAAATGTTCTACTTATTGTGCAAATACAAAGGATTTACAAATGTACTCTAATTCATTAAATTCAAAATAAATACACAATATTTAGTCAAAGGTTAAATAATGAGTGCAAATATATTTTTGTATTTGTTATATAATAATGGAAAATTTACTAAAATGTAATTAATTTACACAATATTCAGTAAAATCTTAAATAATGACTGAAAATGTTGTACTTATTGTGCAAATACAGAAGATTTACAAATGTACTCTAATTCATTAAATTCAAAATAAATACACAATATTTAGTCAAGGTTGAATAATGAATACAAATCTATTTTTGTATTATTATATAACAATAGAAAATTTACTAAAATGTAATTAATTTACACAATATTCAGTAAAATCTTAGATAATGAATGAAAATGTACTTATTGTGCAAAAACAGATTAACAAATGTACTCTAATTCATTAAATTCAAAATAAATACACAATATTTAGTCAAAGGTTAAATAATGAGTGCAAATATATTTTTGTATTTATTATATGATAATGGAAAATTTACAAAAATTTAATTAATTCAGTAAAATCTTAAATAATGAATGAAAATGTTGCACTTATTGTGCAAAAACACAAGATTTACAAATGTAGTCAAATTTAGTTTATTACAAATTAATATTAAAACATCCTGCTAGGGAGGAGTGGCCAATAATTACAATTTTCATCACTTTTTTGTTGCCATACCTGTCTTCGTTTTTGAATACATGACCCGGACATACAAAAGCCTTTTGTCCGGAGCCCAGCCCAAAGTCAATAGTGTTTCAAGAATTGCCACCTGTGTGTTATTGGAGCAGGTGACTTAAAGGGAAGAAACGCTTGAATGGCTTTTTGAGAAAACCACATCAAGACAAATCCTGTTCTACAGTCAGCGACTATGTCTGCGTGTTACTGAATGACTGTAGGCTGCCTTTACTCTAACGCTTGTGGGGAGAAGTCTTAATTCCAGGCTGATGTCGACAGTAATTACAGTAAACCTGCAAGGATTACACACTTATTCAGCGCTCCAAGGAACTACCATTAGAATGTAGCGTTGAAATGGCTGTTGTCAAAAATGGTGCAGTTAATGAAATGAGAATTTTTTAGCACACGGCAAATAAATGGTACTGTTCAAAAGAACTGACAGTATTTACTCGAATAAAAGACCCTACTTCTTCCCCCTTAAAAAATGGTTTGACAAAAACATGTCCTTTTATTTGGGTCAACTGGTTGCTTTAGCTATGCATGAATAACATGATTTCTTTTTAAAAAAAAATAGAAGTTCGCATTACATTTAGGTGAGAATCTGCATAGAGTGTGTATATATATATATATATATATATATATATATATATATATATATATATATATATATATATATATCTATATATATCTACATGCTGCCGCTAGGTGACATCATACGCAAATACGGTATTAGCTTTCACTGTTATGCTGATGACACCCAACTCTACATGCCCCTAAAGCTGACCAACACGCCGGATTGTAGTCAGCTGGAGGCGTGTCTTAATGAAATTAAACAATGGATGTCCGCTAACTTTTTGCAACTCAACGCCAAAAAAACGGAAATACTGATTATCGGTCCTGCTAGACACCGACCTCTATTTAATGATACAACTCTAACATTTGACAACCAAACAATTAAACAAGGCGACACGGTACAGAATCTGGGTGATATCTTTGACCCAACTCTCTCCTTTGAGTCACACATTAAAAGCGTTACTAAAACGGCCTTCTTTCATCTCCGTAATATCGCTAAAATTCGCTCCATTCTGTCCACTAAAGACGCTGAGATCATTATCCATGCGTTTGTTACATCTCGTCTCGATTATTGTAACGTATTATTTTCGGGTCTCCCCATGTCTAGCATTAAAAGATTACAGT